>NW_028116138.1:0-66560 GCF_964273445.1 Streptopelia decaocto
AGAGAGAATTTTAAAAGCTTCAAGAGAATTTCAACAATTTTGAGAGGGATTTGAAAAGTTTCAATGGGAATGGGAAGAATTGGGACAAAAATTGGAAAATTTTTAAGGGACTTTGAAAAAATTTCAACTGGAATTTTAGCATTTTTTTTTACGTGAAATTGCAAACATGTGGACATGGATTTGGAAAAATAGCGTACTGAGTCTAGAGAGAATTTTAAAAGCTTCAAGAGAATTTCAACAATTTTGAGAGGGATTTGAAAAGTTTCAATGGAATGGGAAGAATTGGGACAAAAATTGGAAAATTTTTAAGGGACTTTGAAAAAATTTCAACTGGAATTTTAGCCATTTTTTGACGTGAAATTGTAAACATGTGGACTTGGATTTTGAAAATTCTAGAGAGAATTTTAAAAGCTTCAAGAGAATTTCAACAATTTTGAGAGGGATTTGAAAAGTTTCAATGGGAATGGGAAGAATTGGGACAAAAATTGGAAAATTTTTAAGGGACTTTGAAAAAATTTCAACTGGAATTTTAGCCATTTTTTGACGTGAAATTGTAAACATGTGGACATGGATTTTGAAAATTCTAGAGAGAATTTTAAAAGCTTCAAGAGAATTTCAACAATTTTGAGAGGGATTTGAAAAGTTTCAATGGGAATGGGAAGAATTGGGACAAAAATTGGAAAATTTTTAAGGGACTTTGAAAAAATTTCAACTGGAATTTTAGCCATTTTTTGACGTGAAATTGTAAACATGTGGCCATGGATTTTGAAAATTCTAGAGAGAATTTTAAAAGCTTCAAGAGAATTTCAACAATTTTGAGAGGGATTTGAAAAGTTTCAATGGGAATGGGAAGAATTGGGACAAAAATTGGAAAATTTTTAAGGGACTTTGAAAAAATTTCAACTGGAATTTTAGCCATTTTTTGACGTGAAATTGTAAACATGTGGACATGGATTTTGAAAATTCTAGAGAGAATTTTAAAAGCTTCAACAGAATTTCAACAATTTGGAGAGGGATTTGAAAAGTTTCAATGGGAATGGGAAGAATTGGGACAAAAATTGGAAAATTTTTAAGGGACTTTGAAAAAATTTCAACTGGAATTTTAGCCATTTTTTGACGTGAAATTGTAAACATGTGGCCATGGATTTTGAAAATTCTAGAGAGAATTTTAAAAGCTTCAAGAGAATTTCAACAATTTTGAGAGGGATTTGAAAAGTTTCAATGGGAATGGGAAGAATTGGGACAAAAATTGGAAAATTTTTAAGGGACTTTGAAAAAATTTCAACTGGAATTTTAGCCATTTTTTGACGTGAAATTGTAAACATGTGGCCATGGATTTTGAAAATTCTAGAGAGAATTTTAAAAGCTTCAAGAGAATTTCAACAATTTTGAGAGGGATTTGAAAAGTTTCAGTGGGAATGGGAAGAATTGGGACAAAAATTGGAAAACTTTTTAAGGGACTTTGAAAAAATTTCAACTGGAATTTTAGCCATTTTTTGACGTGAAATTGTAAACATGTGGCCATGGATTTTGAAAATTCTAGAGAGAATTTTAAAAGCTTCAAGAGAATTTCAACAATTTTGAGAGGGATTTGAAAAGTTTCAATGGGAATGGGAAGAATTGGGACAAAAATTGGAAAATTTTTAAGGGACTTTGAAAAAATTTCAACTGGAATTTTAGCCATTTTTTGACGTGAAATTGTAAACATGTGGCCATGGATTTTGAAAATTCTAGAGAGAATTTTAAAAGCTTCAAGAGAATTTCAACAATTTTGAGAGGGATTTGAAAAGTTTCAATGGGAATGGGAAGAATTGGGACAAAAATTGGAAAATTTTGAAGGGACTTTGAAAAAATTTCAACTGGAATTTTAGCATTTTTTTTACGTGAAATTGTAAACATGTGGACATGGATTTTGAAAATTCTAGAGAGAATTTTAAAAGCTTCAAGAGAATTTCAACAATTTTGAGAGGGATTTGAAAAGTTTCAATGGGAATGGGAAGAATTGGGACAAAAATTGGAAAATTTTTAAGGGACTTTGAAAAAATTTCAACTGGAATTTTAGCCATTTTTTGACGTGAAATTGTAAACATGTGGCCATGGATTTTGAAAATTCTAGAGAGAATTTTAAAAGCTTCAAGAGAATTTCAACAATTTTGAGAGGGATTTGAAAAGTTTCAATGGGAATGGGAAGAATTGGGACAAAAATTGGAAAATTTTTAAGGGACTTTGAAAAAATTTCAACTGGAATTTTAGCCATTTTTTGACGTGAAATTGTAAACATGTGGCCATGGATTTTGAAAATTCTAGAGAGAATTTTAAAAGCTTCAAGAGAATTTCAACAATTTTGAGAGGGATTTGAAAAGTTTCAATGGGAATGGGAAGAATTGGGACAAAAATTGGAAAATTTTTAAGGGACTTTGAAAAAATTTCAACTGGAATTTTAGCAATTTTTTAATGTGAAATTGTAAACATGTGGACTTGGATTTTGAAAATTCTAGAGAGAATTTTAAAAGCTTCAAGAGAATTTCAACAATTTTGAGAGGGATTTGAAAAGTTTCAATGGGAATGGGAAGAATTGGGACAAAAATTGGAAAATTTTTAAGGGACTTTGAAAAAATTTCAACTGGAATTTTAGCCATTTTTTGACGTGAAATTGTAAACATGTGGCCATGGATTTTGAAAATTCTAGAGAGAATTTTAAAAGCTTCAAGAGAATTTCAACAATTTTGAGAGGGATTTGAAAAGTTTCAATGGGAATGGGAAGAATTGGGACAAAAATTGGAAAATTTTTAAGGGACTTTGAAAAAATTTCAACTGGAATTTTAGCCATTTTTTGACGTGAAATTGTAAACATGTGGACATGGATTTTGAAAATTCTAGAGAGAATTTTAAAAGCTTCAACAGAATTTCAACAATTTTGAGAGGGATTTGAAAAGTTTCAATGGGAATGGGAAGAATTGGACAAAAATTGGAAAATTTTTCAGGAACTTTGAAAAAATTTCAACTGGAATTTTAGCCATTTTTTGACGTGAAATTGTAAACATGTGGCCATGGATTTTGAAAATTCTAGAGAGAATTTTAAAAGCTTCAAGAGAATTTCAACAATTTTGAGAGGGATTTGAAAAGTTTCAATGGGAATGGGAAGAATTGGGACAAAAATTGGAAAATTTTTAAGGGACTTTGAAAAAATTTCAACTGGAATTTTAGCCATTTTTTGACGTGAAATTGTAAACATGTGGCCATGGATTTTGAAAATTCTAGAGAGAATTTTAAAAGCTTCAAGAGAATTTCAACAATTTGGAGAGGGATTTGAAAAGTTTCAATGGGAATGGGAAGAATTGGGACAAAAATTGGAAAATTTTTAAGGGACTTTGAAAAAATTTCAACTGGAATTTTAGCCATTTTTTGACGTGAAATTGTAAACATGTGGACATGGATTTTGAAAATTCTAGAGAGAATTTTAAAAGCTTCAAGAGAATTTCTACAATTTTGAGAGGGATTTGAAAAGTTTCAATGGGAATGGGAAGAATTGGGACAAAAATTGGAAAATTTTTAAGGGACTTCGAAAAAATTTCAGCTGGAATTTTAGCAATTTTTTTACATGAAATTGAAAACATGTGGCCATGGATTTTGAAAATTCTAGAGAGAATTTTAAAAGCTTCAAGAGAATTTCAACAATTTTGAGAGGGATTTGAAAAGTTTCAATGGGAATGGGAAGAATTGGGACAAAAATTGGAAAATTTTTAAGGGACTTTGAAAAAATTTCAACTGGAATTTTAGCCATTTTTTGACGTGAAATTGTAAACATGTGGACATGGATTTTGAAAATTCTAGAGAGAATTTTAAAAGCTTCAAGAGAATTTCAACAATTTTGAGAGGGATTTTAAAAGTTTCAATGGGAATGGGAAGAATTGGGACAAAAATTGGAAAATTTTTAAGGGACTTTGAAAAAATTTCAACTGGAATTTTAGCCATTTTTTGACGTGAAATTGTAAACATGTGGACATGGATTTTGAAAATTCTAGAGAGAATTTTAAAAGCTTCAAGAGAATTTCAACAATTTTGAGAGGGATTTGAAAAGTTTCAATGGGAATGGGAAGAATTGGGACAAAAATTGGAAAATTTTTAAGGGACTTTGAAAAAATTTCAACTGGAATTTTAGCCATTTTTTGACGTGAAATTGTAAACATGTGGACATGGATTTTGAAAATTCTAGAGAGAATTTTAAAAGCTTCAAGAGAATTTCAACAATTTTGAGAGGGATTTGAAAAGTTTCAATGGGAATGGGAAGAATTGGGACAAAAATTGGAAAATTTTGAAGGGACTTTGAAAAATGTCAACTGGAATTTTAGCCATTTTTTGACGTGAAATTGTAAACATGTGGCCATGGATTTTGAAAATTCTAGAGAGAATTTTAAAAGCTTCAAGAGAATTTCAACAATTTTGAGAGGGATTTGAAAAGTTTCAATGGGAATGGGAAGAATTGGGACAAAAATTGGAAAATTTTTAAGGGACTTTGAAAAAATTTCAACTGGAATTTTAGCCATTTTTTGACGTGAAATTGTAAACATGTGGACATGGATTTTGAAAATTCTAGAGAGAATTTTAAAAGCTTCAAGAGAATTTCAACAATTTTGAGAGGGATTTGAAAAGTTTCAATGGGAATGGGAAGAATTGGGACAAAAATTGGAAAATTTTTAAGGGACTTTGAAAAAATTTCAACTGGAATTTTAGCCATTTTTTGACGTGAAATTGTAAACATGTGGACATGGATTTTGAAAATTCTAGAGAGAATTTTAAAAGCTTCAAGAGAATTTCAACAATTTTGAGAGGGATTTGAAAAGTATCAATGGGAATGGGAAGAATTGGGACAAAAATTGGAAAATTTTTAAGGGACTTTGAAAAAATTTCAACTGGAATTTTAGCCATTTTTTGACGTGAAATTGTAAACATGTGGACATGGATTTTGAAAATTCTAGAGAGAATTTTAAAAGCTTCAAGAGAATTTCAACAATTTTGAGAGGGATTTGAAAAGTTTCAATGGGAATGGGAAGAATTGGGACAAAAATTGGAAAATTTTTAAGGGACTTTGAAAAAATTTCAACTGGAATTTTAGCCATTTTTTGACGTGAAATTGTAAACATGTGGACATGGATTTTGAAAATTCTAGAGAGAATTTTAAAAGCTTCAACAGAATTTCAACAATTTTGAGAGGGATTTGAAAAGTTTCAATGGGAATGGAAGAATTGGGACAAAAATTGGAAAATTTTTAAGGGACTTTGAAAAAATTTCAACTGGAATTTTAGCCATTTTTTGACGTGAAATTGTAAACATGTGGCCATGGATTTTGAAAATTCTAGAGAGAATTTTAAAAGCTTCAAGAGAATTTCAACAATTTTGAGAGGGATTTGAAAAGTTTCAATGGGAATGGGAAGAATTGGGACAAAAATTGGAAAATTTTTAAGGGACTTTGAAAAAATTTCAGCTGGAATTTTAGCCATTTTTTTACATGAAATTGTAAACATGTGGCCATGGATTTTGAAAATTCTAGAGAGAATTTTAAAAGCTTCAAGAGAATTTCAACAATTTTGAGAGGGATTTGAAAAGTTTCAATGGGAATGGGAAGAATTGGGACAAAAATTGGAAAATTTTTAAGGGACTTTGAAAAAATTTCAACTGGAATTTTAGCCATTTTTTGACGTGAAATTGTAAACATGTGGCCATGGATTTTGAAAATTCTAGAGAGAATTTTAAAAGCTTCAAGAGAATTTCAACAATTTTGAGAGGGATTTGAAAAGTTTCAATGGGAATGGGAAGAATTGGGACAAAAATTGGAAAATTTTTAAGGGACTTTGAAAAAATTTCAACTGGAATTTTAGCCATTTTTTTATGTGAAATTGTAAACATGTGGACATGGATTTTGAAAATTCTAGAGAGAATTTTAAAAGCTTCAACAGAATTTCAAAAATTTTGAGAGGGATTTGAAAAGTTTCAATGGGAATGGGAAGAATTGGGACAAAAATTGGAAAATTTTTAAGGGACTTTGAAAAAATTTCAACTGGAATTTTAGCCATTTTTTTATGTGAAATTGTAAACATGTGGACATGGATTTTGAAAATTCTAGAGAGAATTTTAAAAGCTTCAACAGAATTTCTACAATTTTGAGAGGGATTTGAAAAGTTTCAATGGGAATGGGAAGAATTGGGACAAAAATTGGAAAATTTTTAAGGGACTTTGAAAAAATGTCAACTGGAATTTTAGCCATTTTTTGATGTGAAATTGTAAACCTGTGGCCATGGATTTTGAAAATTCTAGAGAGAATTTTAAAAGCTTCAAGAGAATTTCAACAATTTTGAGAGGGATTTGAAAAGTTTCAATGGGAATGGGAAGAATTGGGACAAAAATTGGAAAATTTTTAAGGGACTTTGAAAAAATTTCAACTGGAATTTTAGCCATTTTTTGACGTGAAATTGTAAACATGTGGCCATGGATTTTGAAAATTCTAGAGAGAATTTTAAAAGCTTCAAGAGAATTTCAACAATTTTGAGAGGGATTTGAAAAGTTTCAATGGGAATGGGAAGAATTGGGACAAAAATTGGAAAATTTTTAAGGGACTTTGAAAAAATTTCAACTGGAATTTTAGCCATTTTTTGACGTGAAATTGTAAACATGTGGCCATGGATTTTGAAAATTCTAGAGAGAATTTTAAAAGCTTCAAGAGAATTTCAACAATTTTGAGAGGGATTTGAAAAGTTTCAATGGGAATGGGAAGAATTGGGACAAAAATTGGAAAATTTTTAAGGGACTTTGAAAAAATTTCAACTGGAATTTTAGCCATTTTTTGACGTGAAATTGTAAACATGTGGACATGGATTTTGAAAATTCTAGAGAGAATTTTAAAAGCTTCAAGAGAATTTCAACAATTTTGAGAGGGATTTGAAAAGTTTCAATGGGAATGGGAAGAATTGGGACAAAAATTGGAAAATTTTTAAGGGACTTTGAAAAAATTTCAACTGGAATTTTAGCCATTTTTTGACGTGAAATTGTAAACATGTGGACATGGATTTTGAAAATTCTAGAGAGAATTTTAAAAGCTTCAAGAGAATTTCAACAATTTTGAGAGGGATTTGAAAAGTTTCAATGGGAATGGGAAGAATTGGGACAAAAATTGGAAAATTTTGAAGGGACTTTGAAAAAATTTCAACTGGAATTTTAGCCATTTTTTGACGTGAAATTGTAAACATGTGGACATGGATTTTGAAAATTCTAGAGAGAATTTTAAAAGCTTCAAGAGAATTTCAACAATTTTGAGAGGGATTTGAAAAGTTTCAATGGGAATGGGAAGAATTGGGACAAAAATTGGAAAATTTTTAAGGGACTTTGAAAAAATTTCAACTGGAATTTTAGCAATTTTTTGACGTGAAATTGTAAACATGTGGCCATGGATTTTGAAAATTCTAGAGAGAATTTTAAAAGCTTCAAGAGAATTTCAACAATTTTGAGAGGGATTTGAAAAGTTTCAATGGGAATGGGAAGAATTGGGACAAAAATTGGAAAATTTTTAAGGGACTTTGAAAAAATTTCAACTGGAATTTTAGCCATTTTTTGACGTGAAATTGTAAACATGTGGACATGGATTTTGAAAATTCTAGAGAGAATTCTAAAAGCTTCAACAGAATTTCAACAATTTTGAGAGGGATTTGAAAAGTCTCAATGGGAATGGGAAGAATTGGGACAAAAATTGGAAAATTTTTAAGGGACTTTGAAAAAATTTCAGCTGGAATTTTAGCAATTTTTTTACGTGAAATTGTAAACATGTGGACATGGATTTTGAAAATTCTAGAGAGAATTTTAAAAGCTTCAAGAGAATTTCAACAATTTTGAGAGGGATTTGAAAAGTTTCAATGGGAATGGGAAGAATTGGGACAAAAATTGGAAAATTTTTAAGGGACTTTGAAAAAATTTCAACTGGAATTTTAGCCATTTTTTGACGTGAAATTGTAAACATGTGGACATGGATTTTGAAAATTCTAGAGAGAATTTTAAAAGCTTCAACAGAATTTCAACAATTTTGAGAGGGATTTGAAAAGTTTCAATGGGAATGGGAAGAATTGGGACAAAAATTGGAAAATTTTTAAGGGACTTTGAAAAAATTTCAACTGGAATTTTAGCCATTTTTTGACGTGAAATTGTAAACATGTGGACATGGATTTTGAAAATTCTAGAGAGAATTTTAAAAGCTTCAAGAGAATTTCAACAATTTTGAGAGGGATTTGAAAAGTTTCAATGGGAATGGGAAGAATTGGGACAAAAATTGGAAAATTTTTAAGGGACTTCGAAAAAATTTCAGCTGGAATTTTAGCAATTTTTTTACATGAAATTGTAAACATGTGCCCATGGATTTTGAAAATTCTAGAGAGAATTTTAAAAGCTTCAAGAGAATTTCAACAATTTTGAGAGGGATTTGAAAAGTTTCAATGGGAATGGGAAGAATTGGGACAAAAATTGGAAAATTTTTAAGGGACTTTGAAAAATTTCAACTGGAATTTTAGCCATTTTTTGACGTGAAATTGTAAACATGTGGACATGGATTTTGAAAATTCTAGAGAGAATTTTAAAAGCTTCAAGAGAATTTCAACAATTTTGAGAGGGATTTGAAAAGTTTCAATGGGAATGAGAAGAATTGGGACAAAAATTGGAAAATTTTGAAGGGACTTTGAAAAAATTTTAACTGGAATTTTAGCCATTTTTTGACGTGAAATTGTAAACATGTGGCCATGGATTTTGAAAATTCTAGAGAGAATTTTAAAAGCTTCAAGAGAATTTCAACAATTTTGAGAGGGATTTGAAAAGTTTCAATGGGAATGGGAAGAATTGGGACAAAAATTGGAAAATTTTTAAGGGACTTTGAAAAAATTTCAACTGGAATTTTAGCCATTTTTTGACGTGAAATTGTAAACATGTGGACATGGATTTTGAAAATTCTAGAGAGAATTTTAAAAGCTTCAAGAGAATTTCAACAATTTTGAGAGGGATTTGAAAAGTTTCAATGGGAATGGGAAGAATTGGGACAAAAATTGGAAAATTTTTAAGGGACTTTGAAAAAATTTCAACTGGAATTTTAGCCATTTTTTGACGTGAAATTGTAAACATGTGGACATGGATTTTGAAAATTCTAGAGAGAATTTTAAAAGCTTCAAGAGAATTTCAACAATTTTGAGAGGGATTTGAAAAGTTTCAATGGGAATGGGAAGAATTGGGACAAAAATTGGAAAATTTTTAAGGGACTTTGAAAAAATTTCAACTGGAATTTTAGCCATTTTTTGACGTGAAATTGTAAACATGTGGCCATGGATTTTGAAAATTCTAGAGAGAATTTTAAAAGCTTCAAGAGAATTTCAACAATTTTGAGAGGGATTTGAAAAGTTTCAATGGGAATGGGAAGAATTGGGACAAAAATTGGAAAATTTTTAAGGGACTTTGAAAAAATTTCAACTGGAATTTTAGCAATTTTTTGATGTGAAATTGTAAACATGTGGCCATGGATTTTGAAAATTCTAGAGAGAATTTTAAAAGCTTCAAGAGAATTTCAACAATTTTGAGAGGGATTTGAAAAGTTTCAATGGGAATGGGAAGAATTGGGACAAAAATTGGAAAATTTTTAAGGGACTTTGAAAAAATTTCAACTGGAATTTTAGCCATTTTTTGACGTGAAATTGTAAACATGTGGCCATGGATTTTGAAAATTCTAGAGAGAATTTTAAAAGCTTCAAGAGAATTTCAACAATTTTGAGAGGGATTTGAAAAGTTTCAATGGGAATGGGAAGAATTGGGACAAAAATTGGAAAATTTTTAAGGGACTTTGAAAAAATTTCAACTGGAATTTTAGCCATTTTTTGACGTGAAATTGTAAACATGTGGCCATGGATTTTGAAAATTCTAGAGAGAATTTTAAAAGCTTCAAGAGAATTTCAACAATTTTGAGAGGGATTTGAAAAGTTTCAATGGGAATGGGAAGAATTGGGACAAAAATTGGAAAATTTTTAAGGGACTTTGAAAAAATTTCAACTGGAATTTTAGCCATTTTTTGACGTGAAATTGTAAACATGTGGCCATGGATTTTGAAAATTCTAGAGAGAATTTTAAAAGCTTCAAGAGAATTTCAACAATTTGGAGAGGGATTTGAAAAGTTTCAATGGGAATGGGAAGAATTGGGACAAAAATTGGAAAATTTTGAAGGGACTTTGAAAAAATTTCAACTGGAATTTTAGCCATTTTTTGACGTGAAATTGTAAACATGTGGACATGGATTTTGAAAATTCTAGAGAGAATTTTAAAAGCTTCAAGAGAATTTCAACAATTTTGAGAGGGATTTGAAAAGTTTCAATGGGAATGGGAAGAATTGGGACAAAAATTGGAAAATTTTTAAGGGACTTCGAAAAAATTTCAGCTGGAATTTTAGCAATTTTTTTACATGAAATTGTAAACATGTGGCCATGGATTTTGAAAATTCTAGAGAGAATTTTAAAAGCTTCAAGAGAATTTCAACAATTTTGAGAGGGATTTGAAAAGTTTCAATGGGAATGGGAAGAATTGGGACAAAAATTGGAAAATTTTTAAGGGACTTTGAAAAAATTTCAACTGGAATTTTAGCCATTTTTTGACGTGAAATTGTAAACATGTGGACATGGATTTTGAAAATTCTAGAGAGAATTTTAAAAGCTTCAAGAGAATTTCAACAATTTTGAGAGGGATTTGAAAAGTTTCAATGGGAATGAGAAGAATTGGGACAAAAATTGGAAAATTTTTAAGGGACTTTGAAAAAATTTCAACTGGAATTTTAGCCATTTTTTGACGTGAAATTGTAAACATGTGGACATGGATTTTGAAAATTCTAGAGAGAATTTTAAAAGCTTCAAGAGAATTTCAACAATTTGGAGAGGGATTTGAAAAGTTTCAATGGGAATGGGAAGAATTGGGACAAAAATTGGAAAATTTTTAAGGGACTTTGAAAAAATACCAACTGGAATTTTAGCCATTTTTTGACGTGAAATTGTAAACATGTGGACATGGATTTTGAAAATTCTAGAGAGAATTTTAAAAGCTTCAACAGAATTTCAACAATTTTGAGAGGGATTTGAAAAGTTTCAATGGGAATGGGAAGAATTGGGACAAAAATTGGAAAATTTTTAAGGGACTTTGAAAAAATTTCAACTGGAATTTTAGCCATTTTTTGACGTGAAATTGTAAACATTTTGAAGTGGATTTTGAAAATTCTAGAGAGAATTTTAAAAGCTTCAACAGAATTTCAACAATTTTGAGAGGGATTTGAAAAGTTTCAATGGGAATGGGAAGAATTGGGAAAAAATTGGAAAATTTTAAGGGACTTTGAAGAAATATCAACTGGAATTTTAGCAATTTTTTGTCGTGAAATTGTAAACATGTGGACATGGATTTTGAAAATTCTAGAGAGAATTTTAAAAGCTTCAAGAGAATTTCAACAATTTGGAGAGGGATTTGAAAAGTTTCAATGGGAATGGGAAGAATTGGGACAAAAATTGGAAAATTTTTAAGGGACTTTGAAAAAATTTCAACTGGAATTTTAGCAATTTTTTGACGTGAAATTGTAAACATGTGGACATGGATTTTGAAAATTCTAGAGAGAATTTTAAAAGCTTCAAGAGAATTTCAACAATTTTGAGAGGGATTTGAAAAGTTTTAATGGGAATGGGAAGAATTGGGACAAAAATTGGAAAATTTTTAAGGGACTTTGAAAAAATTTCAACTGGAATTTTAGCCATTTTTTGACGTGAAATTGTAAACATGTGGACATGGATTTTGAAAATTCTAGAGAGAATTTTAAAACCTTCAAGAGAATTTCAACAATTTTGAGAGGGATTTGAAAAGTTTCAATGGGAATGGGAAGAATTGGGACAAAAATTGGAAAATTTTTAAGGGACTTTGAAAAAATGTCAACTGGAATTTTAGCCATTTTTTGATGTGAAATTGTAAACATGTGGACATGGATTTTGAAAATTCTAGAGAGAATTTTAAAAGCTTCAACAGAATTTCAACAATTTTGAGAGGGATTTGAAAAGTTTCAATGGGAATGGGAAGAATTGGGACAAAAATTGGAAAATTTTTAAGGGACTTTGAAAAAATTTCAGCTGGAATTTTAGCAATTTTTTGACGTGAAATTGTAAACATGTGGCCATGGATTTTGAAAATTCTAGAGAGAATTTTAAAAGCTTCAAGAGAATTTCAACAATTTTGAGAGGGATTTGAAAAGTTTCAATGGGAATGGGAAGAATTGGGACAAAAATTGGAAAACTTTTAAGGGACTTTGAAAAATTTCAACTGGAATTTTAGCCATTTTTTGACGTGAAATTGTAAACATGTGGCCATGGATTTTGAAAATTCTAGAGAGAATTTTAAAAGCTTCAAGAGAATTTCAACAATTTTGAGAGGGATTTGAAAAGTTTCAATGGGAATGGGAAGAATTGGGACAAAAATTGGAAAATTTTTAAGGGACTTTGAAAAAATTTCAACTGGAATTTTAGCCATTTTTTGACGTGAAATTGTAAACATGTGGCCATGGATTTTGAAAATTCTAGAGAGAATTTTAAAAGCTTCAAGAGAATTTCAACAATTTGGAGAGGGATTTGAAAAGTTTCAATGGGAATGGGAAGAATTGGGACAAAAATTGGAAAATTTTTAAGGGACTTTGAAAAAATTTCAACTGGAATTTTAGCAATTTTTTGACGTGAAATTGTAAACATGTGGCCATGGATTTTGAAAATTCTAGAGAGAATTTTAAAAGCTTCAAGAGAATTTCAACAATTTTGAGAGGGATTTGAAAAGTTTCAATGGGAATGGGAAGAATTGGGACAAAAATTGGAAAATTTTTAAGGGACTTTGAAAAAATTTCAACTGGAATTTTAGCCATTTTTTGACGTGAAATTGTAAACATGTGGACATGGATTTTGAAAATTCTAGAGAGAATTTTAAAAGCTTCAAGAGAATTTCAACAATTTTGAGAGGGATTTGAAAAGTTTCAATGGGAATGGGAAGAATTGGGACAAAAATTGGAAAATTTTTAAGGGACTTTGAAAAAATTTCAACTGGAATTTTAGCCATTTTTTGACGTGAAATTGTAAACATGTGGCCATGGATTTTGAAAATTCTAGAGAGAATTTTAAAAGCTTCAAGAGAATTTCAACAATTTGGAGAGGGATTTGAAAAGTTTCAATGGGAATGGGAAGAATTGGGACAAAAATTGGAAAATTTTTCAGGGACTTTGAAAAAATTTCAACTGGAATTTTAGCCATTTTTTTATGTGAAATTGTAAACATGTGGACATGGATTTTGAAAATTCTAGAGAGAATTTTAAAAGCTTCAAGAGAATTTCAACAATTTTGAGAGGGATTTGAAAAGTTTCAATGGGAATGGGAAGAATTGGGACAAAAATTGGAAAATTTTTAAGGGACTTTGAAAAAATGTCAACTGGAATTTTAGCCATTTTTTGATGTGAAATTGTAAACATGTGGACATGGATTTTGAAAATTCTAGAGAGAATTTTAAAAGCTTCAAGAGAATTTCAACAATTTGGAGAGGGATTTGAAAAGTTTCAATGGGAATGGGAAGAATTGGGACAAAAATTGGAAAATTTTTAAGGGACTTTGAAAAAATTTCAGCTGGAATTTTAGCCATTTTTTTACGTGAAATTGTAAACATGTGGCCATGGATTTTGAAAATTCTAGAGAGAATTTTAAAAGCTTCAAGAGAATTTCAACAATTTTGAGAGGGATTTGAAAAGTTTCAATGGGAATGGGAAGAATTGGGACAAAAATTGGAAAATTTTTAAGGGACTTTGAAAAAATTTCAACTGGAATTTTAGCCATTTTTTGACGTGAAATTGTAAACATGTGGCCATGGATTTTGAAAATTCTAGAGAGAATTTTAAAAGCTTCAAGAGAATTTCAACAATTTTGAGAGGGATTTGAAAAGTTTCAATGGGAATGGGAAGAATTGGGACAAAAATTGGAAAATTTTTAAGGGACTTTGAAAAAATTTCAACTGGAATTTTAGCCATTTTTTGACGTGAAATTGTAAACATGTGGACATGGATTTTGAAAATTCTAGAGAGAATTTTAAAAGCTTCAAGAGAATTTCAACAATTTTGAGAGGGATTTGAAAAGTTTCAATGGGAATGGGAAGAATTGGGACAAAAATTGGAAAATTTTTAAGGGACTTTGAAAAAATTTCAACTGGAATTTTAGCCATTTTTTTATGTGAAATTGTAAACATGTGGCCATGGATTTTGAAAATTCTAGAGAGAATTTTAAAAGCTTCAAGAGAATTTCAACAATTTTGAGAGGGATTTGAAAAGTTTCAATGGGAATGGGAAGAATTGGGACAAAAATTGGAAAATTTTTAAGGGACTTTGAAAAAATTTCAACTGGAATTTTAGCCATTTTTTGACGTGAAATTGTAAACATGTGGCCATGGATTTTGAAAATTCTAGAGAGAATTTTAAAAGCTTCAAGAGAATTTCAACAATTTTGAGAGGGATTTGAAAAGTTTCAATGGGAATGGGAAGAATTGGGACAAAAATTGGAAAATTTTTAAGGGACTTTGAAAAAATTTCAACTGGAATTTTAGCCATTTTTTGACATGAAATTGTAAACATGTGGCCATGGATTTTGAAAATTCTAGAGAGAATTTTAAAAGCTTCAAGAGAATTTCAACAATTTTGAGAGGGATTTGAAAAGTTTCAATGGGAATGGGAAGAATTGGGACAAAAATTGGAAAATTTTTAAGGGACTTTGAAAAAATTTCAACTGGAATTTTAGCCATTTTTTGACGTGAAATTGTAAACATGTGGACATGGATTTTGAAAATTCTAGAGAGAATTTTAAAAGCTTCAAGAGAATTTCAACAATTTTGAGAGGGATTTGAAAAGTTTCAATGGGAATGGGAAGAATTGGGACAAAAATTGGAAAATTTTTAAGGGACTTTGAAAAAATTTCAGCTGGAATTTTAGCAATTTTTTTACGTGAAATTGTAAACATGTGGCCATGGATTTTGAAAATTCTAGAGAGAATTTTAAAAGCTTCAACAGAATTTCAACAATTTTGAGAGGGATTTGAAAAGTTTCAATGGGAATGGGAAGAATTGGGACAAAAATTGGAAAACTTTTAAGGGACTTTGAAAAAATTTCAACTGGAATTTTAGCCATTTTTTTACGTGAAATTGTAAACATGTGGACATGGATTTTGAAAATTCTAGAGAGAATTTTAAAAGCTTCAACAGAATTTCAACAATTTTGAGAGGGATTTGAAAAGTTTCAATGGGAATGGGAAGAATTGGGACAAAAATTGGAAAATTTTTAAGGGACTTTGAAAAAATTTCAACTGGAATTTTAGCCATTTTTTGACGTGAAATTGTAAACATGTGGCCATGGATTTTGAAAATTCTAGAGAGAATTTTAAAAGCTTCAACAGAATTTCTACAATTTTGAGAGGGATTTGAAAAGTTTCAATGGGAATGGGAAGAATTGGGACAAAAATTGGAAAATTTTTAAGGGACTTTGAAAAAATTTCAACTGGAATTTTAGCCATTTTTTGACGTGAAATTGTAAACATGTGGACATGGATTTTGAAAATTCTAGAGAGAATTTTAAAAGCTTCAAGAGAATTTCAACAATTTTGAGAGGGATTTGAAAAGTTTCAATGGGAATGGGAAGAATTGGGACAAAAATTGGAAAATTTTTAAGGGACTTTGAAAAAATTTCAACTGGAATTTTAACCATTTTTTTATGTGAAATTGTAAACATGTGGACATGGATTTTGAAAATTCTAGAGAGAATTTTAAAAGCTTCAACAGAATTTCTACAATTTTGAGAGGGATTTGAAAAGTTTCAATGGGAATGGGAAGAATTGGGACAAAAATTGGAAAATTTTTAAGGGACTTTGAAAAAATGTCAACTGGAATTTTAGCCATTTTTTGATGTGAAATTGTAAACCTGTGGCCATGGATTTTGAAAATTCTAGAGAGAATTTTAAAAGCTTCAAGAGAATTTCAACAATTTTGAGAGGGATTTGAAAAGTTTCAATGGGAATGGAAAGAATTGGGACAAAAATTGGAAAATTTTTAAGGGACTTTGAAAAAATTTCAACTGGAATTTTAGCCATTTTTTGACGTGAAATTGTAAACATGTGGACATGGATTTTGAAAATTCTAGAGAGAATTTTAAAAGCTTCAAGAGAATTTCAACAATTTTGAGAGGGATTTGAAAAGTTTCAATGGGAATGGGAAGAATTGGGACAAAAATTGGAAAATTTTTAAGGGACTTTGAAAAAATTTCAACTGGAATTTTAGCCATTTTTTGACGTGAAATTGTAAACATGTGGCCATGGATTTTGAAAATTCTAGAGAGAATTTGAAAAGCTTCAAGAGAATTTCAACAATTTTGAGAGGGATTTGAAAAGTTTCAATGGGAATGGGAAGAATTGGGACAAAAATTGGAAAATTTTGAAGGGACTTTGAAAAAATTTCAACTGGAATTTTAGCCATTTTTTGTCGTGAAGTTGTAAACATGTGGCCATGGATTTTGAAAACTCTAGAGAGAATTTTAAAAGCTTCAACAGAATTTCAACAATTTTGAGAGGGATTTGAAAAGTTTCAATGGGAATGGGAAGAATTGGGACAAAAATTGGAAAATTTTTAAGGGACTTTGAAAAAATTTCAACTGGAATTTTAGCCATTTTTTGACGTGAAATTGTAAACATGTGGCCATGGATTTTGAAAATTCTAGAGAGAATTTTAAAAGCTTCAAGAGAATTTCAACAATTTTGAGAGGGATTTGAAAAGTTTCAATGGGAATGGGAAGAATTGGGACAAAAATTGGAAAATTTTTAAGGGACTTTGAAAAAATTTCAACTGGAATTTTAGCCATTTTTTGACATGAAATTGTAAACATGTGGCCATGGATTTTGAAAATTCTAGAGAGAATTTTAAAAGCTTCAAGAGAATTTCAACAATTTTGAGAGGGATTTGAAAAGTTTCAATGGGAATGGGAAGAATTGGGACAAAAATTGGAAAATTTTTAAGGGACTTTGAAAAAATTTCAACTGGAATTTTAGCAATTTTTTGACGTGAAATTGTAAACATGTGGACATGGATTTTGAAAATTCTAGAGAGAATTTTAAAAGCTTCAAGAGAATTTCAACAATTTTGAGAGGGATTTGAAAAGTTTCAATGGGAATGGGAAGAATTGGGACAAAAATTGGAAAATTTTTAAGGGACTTTGAAAAAATTTCAGCTGGAATTTTAGCAATTTTTTTACGTGAAATTGTAAACATGTGGCCATGGATTTTGAAAATTCTAGAGAGAATTTTAAAAGCTTCAACAGAATTTCAACAATTTTGAGAGGGATTTGAAAAGTTTCAATGGGAATGGGAAGAATTGGGACAAAAATTGGAAAACTTTTAAGGGACTTTGAAAAAATTTCAACTGGAATTTTAGCCATTTTTTGACGTGAAATTGTAAACATGTGGCCATGGATTTTGAAAATTCTAGAGAGAATTTTAAAAGCTTCAACAGAATTTCAACAATTTTGAGAGGGATTTGAAAAGTTTCAATGGGAATGGGAAGAATTGGGACAAAAATTGGAAAATTTTTAAGGGACTTTGAAAAAATTTCAACTGGAATTTTAGCCATTTTTTGACGTGAAATTGTAAACATGTGGCCATGGATTTTGAAAATTCTAGAGAGAATTTTAAAAGCTTCAACAGAATTTCTACAATTTTGAGAGGGATTTGAAAAGTTTCAATGGGAATGGGAAGAATTGGGACAAAAATTGGAAAATTTTTAAGGGACTTTGAAAAAATTTCAACTGGAATTTTAGCCATTTTTTGACATGAAATTGTAAACATGTGGCCATGGATTTTGAAAATTCTAGAGAGAATTTTAAAAGCTTCAAGAGAATTTCAACAATTTTGAGAGGGATTTGAAAAGTTTCAATGGGAATGGGAAGAATTGGGACAAAAATTGGAAAATTTTTAAGGGACTTTGAAAAAATTTCAACTGGAATTTTAGCCATTTTTTGACGTGAAATTGTAAACATGTGGACATGGATTTTGAAAATTCTAGAGAGAATTTTAAAAGCTTCAAGAGAATTTCAACAATTTTGAGAGGGATTTGAAAAGTTTCAATGGGAATGGGAAGAATTGGGACAAAAATTGGAAAATTTTTAAGGGACTTTGAAAAAATTTCAGCTGGAATTTTAGCAATTTTTTTACGTGAAATTGTAAACATGTGGCCATGGATTTTGAAAATTCTAGAGAGAATTTTAAAAGCTTCAACAGAATTTCAACAATTTTGAGAGGGATTTGAAAAGTTTCAATGGGAATGGGAAGAATTGGGACAAAAATTGGAAAACTTTTAAGGGACTTTGAAAAAATTTCAACTGGAATTTTAGCCATTTTTTTACGTGAAATTGTAAACATGTGGACATGGATTTTGAAAATTCTAGAGAGAATTTTAAAAGCTTCAACAGAATTTCAACAATTTTGAGAGGGATTTGAAAAGTTTCAATGGGAATGGGAAGAATTGGGACAAAAATTGGAAAATTTTTAAGGGACTTTGAAAAAATTTCAACTGGAATTTTAGCCATTTTTTGACGTGAAATTGTAAACATGTGGCCATGGATTTTGAAAATTCTAGAGAGAATTTTAAAAGCTTCAACAGAATTTCTACAATTTTGAGAGGGATTTGAAAAGTTTCAATGGGAATGGGAAGAATTGGGACAAAAATTGGAAAATTTTTAAGGGACTTTGAAAAAATTTCAACTGGAATTTTAGCCATTTTTTGACGTGAAATTGTAAACATGTGGACATGGATTTTGAAAATTCTAGAGAGAATTTTAAAAGCTTCAAGAGAATTTCAACAATTTTGAGAGGGATTTGAAAAGTTTCAATGGGAATGGGAAGAATTGGGACAAAAATTGGAAAATTTTTAAGGGACTTTGAAAAAATTTCAACTGGAATTTTAACCATTTTTTTATGTGAAATTGTAAACATGTGGACATGGATTTTGAAAATTCTAGAGAGAATTTTAAAAGCTTCAACAGAATTTCTACAATTTTGAGAGGGATTTGAAAAGTTTCAATGGGAATGGGAAGAATTGGGACAAAAATTGGAAAATTTTTAAGGGACTTTGAAAAAATGTCAACTGGAATTTTAGCCATTTTTTGATGTGAAATTGTAAACCTGTGGCCATGGATTTTGAAAATTCTAGAGAGAATTTTAAAAGCTTCAAGAGAATTTCAACAATTTTGAGAGGGATTTGAAAAGTTTCAATGGGAATGGGAAGAATTGGGACAAAAATTGGAAAATTTTTAAGGGACTTTGAAAAAATTTCAACTGGAATTTTAGCCATTTTTTGACGTGAAATTGTAAACATGTGGACATGGATTTTGAAAATTCTAGAGAGAATTTTAAAAGCTTCAAGAGAATTTCAACAATTTTGAGAGGGATTTGAAAAGTTTCAATGGGAATGGGAAGAATTGGGACAAAAATTGGAAAATTTTTAAGGGACTTTGAAAAAATTTCAACTGGAATTTTAGCCATTTTTTGACGTGAAATTGTAAACATGTGGCCATGGATTTTGAAAATTCTAGAGAGAATTTGAAAAGCTTCAAGAGAATTTCAACAATTTTGAGAGGGATTTGAAAAGTTTCAATGGGAATGGGAAGAATTGGGACAAAAATTGGAAAATTTTGAAGGGACTTTGAAAAAATTTCAACTGGAATTTTAGCCATTTTTTGTCGTGAAGTTGTAAACATGTGGCCATGGATTTTGAAAACTCTAGAGAGAATTTTAAAAGCTTCAACAGAATTTCAACAATTTTGAGAGGGATTTGAAAAGTTTCAATGGGAATGGGAAGAATTGGGACAAAAATTGGAAAATTTTTAAGGGACTTTGAAAAAATTTCAACTGGAATTTTAGCCATTTTTTGACGTGAAATTGTAAACATGTGGCCATGGATTTTGAAAATTCTAGAGAGAATTTTAAAAGCTTCAAGAGAATTTCAACAATTTTGAGAGGGATTTGAAAAGTTTCAATGGGAATGGGAAGAATTGGGACAAAAATTGGAAAATTTTTAAGGGACTTTGAAAAAATTTCAACTGGAATTTTAGCCATTTTTTGACATGAAATTGTAAACATGTGGCCATGGATTTTGAAAATTCTAGAGAGAATTTTAAAAGCTTCAAGAGAATTTCAACAATTTTGAGAGGGATTTGAAAAGTTTCAATGGGAATGGGAAGAATTGGGACAAAAATTGGAAAACTTTTAAGGGACTTTGAAAAAATTTCAACTGGAATTTTAGCCATTTTTTGACGTGAAATTGTAAACATGTGGCCATGGATTTTGAAAATTCTAGAGAGAATTTTAAAAGCTTCAACAGAATTTCAACAATTTTGAGAGGGATTTGAAAAGTTTCAATGGGAATGGGAAGAATTGGGACAAAAATTGGAAAATTTTTAAGGGACTTTGAAAAAATTTCAACTGGAATTTTAGCCATTTTTTGACGTGAAATTGTAAACATGTGGCCATGGATTTTGAAAATTCTAGAGAGAATTTTAAAAGCTTCAACAGAATTTCTACAATTTTGAGAGGGATTTGAAAAGTTTCAATGGGAATGGGAAGAATTGGGACAAAAATTGGAAAATTTTTAAGGGACTTTGAAAAAATTTCAACTGGAATTTTAGCCATTTTTTGACGTGAAATTGTAAACATGTGGACATGGATTTTGAAAATTCTAGAGAGAATTTTAAAAGCTTCAAGAGAATTTCAACAATTTTGAGAGGGATTTGAAAAGTTTCAATGGGAATGGGAAGAATTGGGACAAAAATTGGAAAATTTTTAAGGGACTTTGAAAAAATTTCAACTGGAATTTTAACCATTTTTTTATGTGAAATTGTAAACATGTGGACATGGATTTTGAAAATTCTAGAGAGAATTTTAAAAGCTTCAACAGAATTTCTACAATTTTGAGAGGGATTTGAAAAGTTTCAATGGGAATGGGAAGAATTGGGACAAAAATTGGAAAATTTTTAAGGGACTTTGAAAAAATGTCAACTGGAATTTTAGCCATTTTTTGATGTGAAATTGTAAACCTGTGGCCATGGATTTTGAAAATTCTAGAGAGAATTTTAAAAGCTTCAACAGAATTTCAACAATTTTGAGAGGGATTTGAAAAGTTTCAATGGGAATGGGAAGAATTGGGACAAAAATTGGAAAATTTTTAAGGGACTTTGAAAAAATTTCAACTGGAATTTTAGCCATTTTTTGACGTGAAATTGTAAACATGTGGACATGGATTTTGAAAATTCTAGAGAGAATTTTAAAAGCTTCAAGAGAATTTCAACAATTTTGAGAGGGATTTGAAAAGTTTCAATGGGAATGGGAAGAATTGGGACAAAAATTGGAAAATTTTTAAGGGACTTCGAAAAAATTTCAGCTGGAATTTTAGCAATTTTTTTACATGAAATTGAAAACATGTGGCCATGGATTTTGAAAATTCTAGAGAGAATTTTAAAAGCTTCAAGAGAATTTCAACAATTTTGAGAGGGATTTGAAAAGTTTCAATGGGAATGGGAAGAATTGGGACAAAAATTGGAAAATTTTGAAGGGACTTTGAAAAAATGTCAACTGGAATTTTAGCCATTTTTTGACGTGAAATTGTAAACATGTGGCCATGGATTTTGAAAATTCTAGAGAGAATTTTAAAAGCTTCAAGAGAATTTCAACAATTTTGAGAGGGATTTGAAAAGTTTCAATGGGAATGGGAAGAATTGGGACAAAAATTGGAAAATTTTTAAGGGACTTTGAAAAAATTTCAACTGGAATTTTAGCCATTTTTTGACGTGAAATTGTAAACATGTTGAAGTGGATTTTGAAAATTCTAGAGAGAATTTTAAAAGCTTCAAGAGAATTTCAACAATTTTGAGAGGGATTTGAAAAGTTTCAATGGGAATGGGAAGAATTGGGACAAAAATTGGAAAATTTTGAAGGGACTTTGAAAAAATGTCAACTGGAATTTTAGCCATTTTTTGACGTGAAATTGTAAACATGTGGACATGGATTTTGAAAATTCTAGAGAGAATTTTAAAAGCTTCAAGAGAATTTCAACAATTTTGAGAGGGATTTGAAAAGTTTCAATGGGAATGGGAAGAATTGGGACAAAAATTGGAAAATTTTTAAGGGACTTTGTAAAAATTTCAACTGGAATTTTAGCCAATTTTGACGTGAAATTGTAAACATGTGGCCATGGATTTTGAAAATTCTAGAGAGAATTTTAAAAGCTTCAACAGAATTTCTACAATTTTGAGAGGGATTTGAAAAGTTTCAATGGGAATGGGAAGAATTGGGACAAAAATTGGAAAACTTTTAAGGGACTTTGAAAAAATGTCAACTGGAATTTTAGCCATTTTTTTATGTGAAATTGTAAACATGTGGCCATGGATTTTGAAAATTCTAGAGAGAATTTTAAAAGCTTCAACAGAATTTCAACAATTTTGAGAGGGATTTGAAAAGTTTCAATGGGAATGGGAAGAATTGGGACAAAAATTGGAAAATTTTTAAGGGACTTTGAAAAAATTTCAACTGGAATTTTAGCAATTTTTTTACGTGAAATTGTAAACATGTGGACATGGATTTTGAAAATTCTAGAGAGAATTTTAAAAGCTTTAACAGAATTTCAACAATTTTGAGAGGGATTTGAAAAGTTTCAATGGGAATGGGAAGAATTGGGACAAAAATTGGAAAACTTTTAAGGGACTTTGAAAAAATTTCAACTGGAATTTTAGCCATTATTTTATGTGAAATTGTAAACATGTGGACATGGATTTTGAAAATTCTAGAGAGAATTTTAAAAGCTTCAAGAGAATTTCAACAATTTTGAGAGGGATTTGAAAAGTTTCAATGGGTATGGGAAGAATTGGGACAAAAATTGGAAAATTTTTCAGGGACTTTGAAAAAATTTCAACTGGAATTTTAGCCATTTTTGGACGTGAAATTGTAAACATGTGGACATGGATTTTGAAAATTCTAGAGAGAATTTTAAAAGCTTCAAGAGAATTTCAACAATTTTGAGAGGGATTTGAAAAGTTTCAATGGGAATGGGAAGAATTGGGACAAAAATTGGAAAATTTTTAAGGGACTTTGAAAAAATTTCAACTGGAATTTTAGCCATTTTTTGACGTGAAATTGTAAACATGTGGCCATGGATTTTGAAAATTCTAGAGAGAATTTTAAAAGCTTCAAGAGAATTTCAACAATTTTGAGAGGGATTTGAAAAGTTTCAATGGGAATGGGAAGAATTGGGACAAAAATTGGAAAATTTTTAAGGGACTTTGAAAAAATTTCAACTGGAATTTTAGCAATTTTTTGACGTGAAATTGTAAACATGTGGCCATGGATTTTGAAAATTCTAGAGAGAATTTTAAAAGCTTCAACAGAATTTCAACAATTTTGAGAGGGATTTGAAAAGTTTCCATGGGAATGGGAAGAATTGGGACAAAAATTGGAAAATTTTTAAGGGACTTTGAAAAAATTTCAACTGGAATTTTAGCCATTTTTTTATGTGAAATTGTAAACATGTGGACATAGATTTTGAAAATTCTAGAGAGAATTTTAAAAGCTTCAAGAGAATTTCAACAATTTTGAGAGGGATTTGAAAAGTTTCCATGGGAATGGGAAGAATTGGGACAAAAATTGGAAAATTTTTAAGGGACTTTGAAAAAATTTCAACTGGAATTTTAGCCATTTTTTGACGTGAAATTGTAAACATGTTGAAGTGGATTTTGAAAATTCTAGAGAGAATTTTAAAAGCTTCAAGAGAATTTCAACCATTTTGAGAGGGATTTGAAAAGTTTCAATGGGAATGGGAAGAATTGGGACAAAAATTGGAAAATTTTTAAGGGACTTTGAAAAAATTTCAACTGGAATTTTAGCCATTTTTTTATGTGAAATTGTAAACATGTGGCCATGGATTTTGAAAATTCTAGAGAGAATTTTAAAAGCTTCAAGAGAATTTCAACAATTTTGAGAGGGATTTGAAAAGTTTCAATGGGAATGGGAAGAATTGGGACAAAAATTGGAAAATTTTTAAGGGACTTTGAAAAAATTTCAACTGGAATTTTTAGCCATTTTTTGACGTGAAATTGTAAACATGTGGCCATGGATTTTGAAAATTCTAGAGAGAATTTTAAAAGCTTCAAGAGAATTTCAACAATTTTGAGAGGGATTTGAAAAGTTTCAATGGGAATGGGAAGAATTGGGACAAAAATTGGAAAATTTTTCAGGGACTTTGAAAAAATTTCAACTGGAATTTTAGCCATTTTTTGACGTGAAATTGTAAACATGTGGCCATGGATTTTGAAAATTCTAGAGAGAATTTTAAAAGCTTCAAGAGAATTTCAACAATTTTGAGAGGGATTTGAAAAGTTTCAATGGGAATGGGAAGAATTGGGACAAAAATTGGAAAATTTTGAAGTGACTTTGAAAAATTTCAGCTGGAATTTTAGAAATTTTTTGACGTGAAATTGTAAACATGTGGACATGGATTTTGAAAATTCTAGAGAGAATTTTAAAAGCTTCAAGAGAATTTCAACAATTTTGAGAGGGATTTGAAAAGTTTCAATGGGAATGGGAAGAATTGGGACAAAAATTGGAAAATTTTTAAGGGACTTTGAAAAAATTTCAACTGGAATTTTAGCCATTTTTTGACGTGAAATTGTAAACATGTGGCCATGGATTTTGAAAATTCTAGAGAGAATTTTAAAAGCTTCAACAGAATTTCAACAATTTTGAGAGGGATTTGAAAAGTTTCAATGGGAATGGGAAGAATTGGGACAAAAATTGGAAAATTTTTAAGGGACTTTGAAAAAATTAAACTGGAATTTTAGCCATTATTTTATGTGAAATTGTAAACATGTGGCCATGGATTTTGAAAATTCTAGAGAGAATTTTAAAAGCTTCAAGAGAATTTCAACAATTTTGAGAGGGATTTGAAAAGTTTCAATGGGAATGGGAAGAATTGGGACAAAAATTGGAAAACTTTTAAGGGACTTTGAAAAAATTTCAACTGGAATTTTAGCCATTATTTTATGTGAAATTGTAAACATGTGGACATGGATTTTGAAAATTCTAGAGAGAATTTTAAAAGCTTCAAGAGAATTTCAACAATTTTGAGAGGGATTTGAAAAGTTTCAATGGGAATGGGAAGAATTGGGACAAAAATTGGAAAATTTTTAAGGGACTTTGAAAAAATTTCAACTGGAATTTTAGCCATTTTTGGACGTGAAATTGTAAACATGTGGCCATGGATTTTGAAAATTCTAGAGAGAATTTTAAAAGCTTCAAGAGAATGTCAACAATTTTGAGAGGGATTTGAAAAGTTTCAATGGGAATGGGAAGAATTGGGACAAAAATTGGAAAATTTTTAAGGGACTTTGAAAAAATGTCAACTGGAATTTTAGCCATTTTTTGACGTGAAATTGTAAACATGTGGACATGGATTTTGAAAATTCTAGAGAGAATTTTAAAAGCTTCAACAGAATTTCTACAATTTTGAGAGGGATTTGAAAAGTTTCAATGGGAATGGGAAGAATTGGGACAAAAATTGGAAAACTTTTAAGGGACTTTGAAAAAATGTCAACTGGAATTTTAGCCATTTTTTTATGTGAAATTGTAAACATGTGGCCATGGATTTTGAAAATTCTAGAGAGAATTTTAAAAGCTTCAAGAGAATTTCAACAATTTTGAGAGGGATTTGAAAAGTTTCAATGGGAATGGGAAGAATTGGGACAAAAATTGGAAAATTTTTAAGGGACTTTGAAAAAATTTCAACTGGAATTTTAGCAATTTTTTACGTGAAATTGTAAACATGTGGACATGGATTTTGAAAATTCTAGAGAGAATTTTAAAAGCTTTAACAGAATTTCAACAATTTTGAGAGGGATTTGAAAAGTTTCAATGGGAATGGGAAGAATTGGGACAAAAATTGGAAAACTTTTAAGGGACTTTGAAAAAATTTCAACTGGAATTTTAGCCATTATTTTATGTGAAATTGTAAACATGTGGACATGGATTTTGAAAATTCTAGAGAGAATTTTAAAAGCTTCAAGAGAATTTCAACAATTTTGAGAGGGATTTGAAAAGTTTCAATGGGAATGGGAAGAATTGGGACAAAAATTGGAAAATTTTTCAGGGACTTTGAAAAAATTTCAACTGGAATTTTAGCCATTTTTTGACGTGAAATTGTAAACATGTGGCCATGGATTTTGAAAATTCTAGAGAGAATTTTAAAAGCTTCAAGAGAATTTCAACAATTTTGAGAGGGATTTGAAAAGTTTCAATGGGAATGGGAAGAATTGGGACAAAAATTGGAAAATTTTTAAGGGACTTTGAAAAAATTTCAACTGGAATTTTAGCCATTTTTTGACGTGAAATTGTAAACATGTGGCCATGGATTTTGAAAATTCTAGAGAGAATTTTAAAAGCTTCAAGAGAATTTCAACAATTTTGAGAGGGATTTGAAAAGTTTCAATGGGAATGGGAAGAATTGGGACAAAAATTGGAAAATTTTTAAGGGACTTTGAAAAAATTTCAACTGGAATTTTAGCAATTTTTTGACGTGAAATTGTAAACATGTGGCCATGGATTTTGAAAATTCTAGAGAGAATTTTAAAAGCTTCAACAGAATTTCAACAATTTTGAGAGGGATTTGAAAAGTTTCCATGGGAATGGGAAGAATTGGGACAAAAGTTGGAAAATTTTTAAGGGACTTTGAAAAAATTTCAACTGGAATTTTAGCCATTTTTTTATGTGAAATTGTAAACATGTGGACATGGATTTTGAAAATTCTAGAGAGAATTTTAAAAGCTTCAAGAGAATTTCAACAATTTTGAGAGGGATTTGAAAAGGTTCCATGGGAATGGGAAGAATTGGGACAAAAATTGGAAAATTTTTAAGGGACTTTGAAAAAATTTCAACTGGAATTTTAGCCATTTTTTGACGTGAAATTGTAAACATGTTGAAGTGGATTTTGAAAATTCTAGAGAGAATTTTAAAAGCTTCAAGAGAATTTCAACAATTTTGAGAGGGATTTGAAAAGTTTCAATGGGAATGGGAAGAATTGGGACAAAAATTGGAAAATTTTTAAGGGACTTTGAAAAAATTTCAACTGGAATTTTAGCCATTTTTTTATGTGAAATTGTAAACATGTGGCCATGGATTTTGAAAATTCTAGAGAGAATTTTAAAAGCTTCAAGAGAATTTCAACAATTTTGAGAGGGATTTGAAAAGTTTCAATGGGAATGGGAAGAATTGGGACAAAAATTGGAAAATTTTTAAGGGACTTTGAAAAAATTTCAACTGGAATTTTTAGCCATTTTTTGACGTGAAATTGTAAACATGTGGCCATGGATTTTGAAAATTCTAGAGAGAATTTTAAAAGCTTCAAGAGAATTTCTACAATTTTGAGAGGGATTTGAAAAGTTTCAATGGGAATGGGAAGAATTGGGACAAAAATTGGAAAATTTTGAAGGGACTTTGAAAAAATTTCAACTGGAATTTTAGCCATTTTTTGACGTGAAATTGTAAACATGTGGCCATGGATTTTGAAAATTCTAGAGAGAATTTTAAAAGCTTCAAGAGAATTTCAACAATTTTGAGAGGGATTTGAAAAGTTTCAATGGGAATGGGAAGAATTGGGACAAAAATTGGAAAATTTTGAAGTGACTTTGAAAAAATTTCAGCTGGAATTTTAGCAATTTTTTGACGTGAAATTGTAAACATGTGGACATGGATTTTGAAAATTCTAGAGAGAATTTTAAAAGCTTCAAGAGAATTTCAACAATTTTGAGAGGGATTTGAAAAGTTTCAATGGGAATGGGAAGAATTGGGACAAAAATTGGAAAATTTTTCAGGGACTTTGAAAAAATTTCAACTGGAATTTTAGCCATTTTTTGACGTGAAATTGTAAACATGTGGCCATGGATTTTGAAAATTCTAGAGAGAATTTTAAAAGCTTCAACAGAATTTCAACAATTTTGAGAGGGATTTGAAAAGTTTCAATGGGAATGGGAAGTATTGGGACAAAAATTGGAAAATTTTTAAGGGACTTTGAAAAAATTAAACTGGAATTTTAGCCATTATTTTATGTGAAATTGTAAACATGTGGCCATGGATTTTGAAAATTCTAGAGAGAATTTTAAAAGCTTCAAGAGAATTTCAACAATTTTGAGAGGGATTTGAAAAGTTTCAATGGGAATGGGAAGAATTGGGACAAAAATTGGAAAACTTTTAAGGGACTTTGAAAAAATTTCAACTGGAATTTTAGCCATTATTTTATGTGAAATTGTAAACATGTGGACATGGATTTTGAAAATTCTAGAGAGAATTTTAAAAGCTTCAAGAGAATTTCAACAATTTTGAGAGGGATTTGAAAAGTTTCAATGGGAATGGGAAGAATTGGGACAAAAATTGGAAAATTTTTAAGGGACTTTGAAAAAATTTCAACTGGAATTTTAGCCATTTTTGGACGTGAAATTGTAAACATGTGGCCATGGATTTTGAAAATTCTAGAGAGAATTTTAAAAGCTTCAAGAGAATGTCAACAATTTTGAGAGGGATTTGAAAAGTTTCAATGGGAATGGGAAGAATTGGGACAAAAATTGGAAAATTTTTAAGGGACTTTGAAAAAATGTCAACTGGAATTTTAGCCATTTTTTTATGTGAAATTGTAAACATGTGGACATGGATTTTGAAAATTCTAGAGAGAATTTTAAAATCTTCAAGAGAATTTCAACAATTTTGAGAGGGATTTGAAAAGTTTCAATGGGAATGGGAAGAATTGGGACAAAAATTGGAAAATTTTTAAGGGACTTTGAAAAAATTTCAACTGGAATTTTAGCCATTTTTTGACGTGAAATTGTAAATATGTGGCCATGGATTTTGAAAATTCTAGAGAGAATTTTAAAAGCTTCAAGAGAATTTCAACAATTTGGAGAGGGATTTGAAAAGTTTCAATGGGAATGGGAAGAATTGGGACAAAAATTGGAAAATTTTTAAGGGACTTGGAAAAAATTTCAACTGGAATTTTAGCCATTTTTTGACGTGAAATTGTAAACATGTGGCCATGGATTTTGAAAATTCTAGAGAGAATTTTAAAAGCTTCAACAGAATTTCAACAATTTTGAGAGGGATTTGAAAAGTTTCAATGGGAATGGGAAGAATTGGGACAAAAATTGGAAAATTTTTCAGGGACTTTGAAAAAATTTCAACTGGAATTTTAGCCATTTTTTGACGTGAAATTGTAAACATGTGGACATGGATTTTGAAAATTCTAGAGAGAATTTTAAAAGCTTCAAGAGAATTTCAACAATTTTGAGAGGGATTTGAAAAGTTTCAATGGGAATGGGAAGAATTGGGACAAAAATTGGAAAATTTTTAAGGGACTTTGAAAAAATTTCAACTGGAATTTTAGCCATTTTTGGACGTGAAATTGTAAACATGTGGCCATGGATTTTGAAAATTCTAGAGAGAATTTTAAAAGCTTCAAGAGAATGTCAACAATTTTGAGAGGGATTTGAAAAGTTTCAATGGGAATGGGAAGAATTGGGACAAAAATTGGAAAATTTTTAAGGGACTTTGAAAAAATGTCAACTGGAATTTTAGCCATTTTTTGACGTGAAATTGTAAACATGTGGACATGGATTTTGAAAATTCTAGAGAGAATTTTAAAAGCTTCAAGAGAATTTCAACAATTTTGAGAGGGATTTGAAAAGTTTCAATGGGAATGGGAAGAATTGGGACAAAAATTGGAAAATTTTTAAGGGACTTTGAAAAAATTTCAACTGGAATTTTAGCCAATTTTGACGTGAAATTGTAAACATGTGGCCATGGATTTTGAAAATTCTAGAGAGAATTTTAAAAGCTTCAACAGAATTTCTACAATTTTGAGAGGGATTTGAAAAGTTTCAATGGGAATGGGAAGAATTGGGACAAAAATTGGAAAACTTTTAAGGGACTTTGAAAAAATGTCAACTGGAATTTTAGCCATTTTTTTATGTGAAATTGTAAACATGTGGCCATGGATTTTGAAAATTCTAGAGAGAATTTTAAAAGCTTCAACAGAATTTCAACAATTTTGAGAGGGATTTGAAAAGTTTCAATGGGAATGGGAAGAATTGGGACAAAAATTGGAAAATTTTTAAGGGACTTTGAAAAAATTTCAACTGGAATTTTAGCAATTTTTTTACGTGAAATTGTAAACATGTGGACATGGATTTTGAAAATTCTAGAGAGAATTTTAAAAGCTTTAACAGAATTTCAACAATTTTGAGAGGGATTTGAAAAGTTTCAATGGGAATGGGAAGAATTGGGACAAAAATTGGAAAACTTTTAAGGGACTTTGAAAAAATTTCAACTGGAATTTTAGCCATTATTTTATGTGAAATTGTAAACATGTGGACATGGATTTTGAAAATTCTAGAGAGAATTTTAAAAGCTTCAACAGAATTTCAACAATTTTGAGAGGGATTTGAAAAGTTTCAATGGGTATGGGAAGAATTGGGACAAAAATTGGAAAATTTTTCAGGGACTTTGAAAAAATTTCAACTGGAATTTTAGCCATTTTTTGACGTGAAATTGTAAACATGTGGACATGGATTTTGAAAATTCTAGAGAGAATTTTAAAAGCTTCAAGAGAATTTCAACAATTTTGAGAGGGATTTGAAAAGTTTCAATGGGAATGGGAAGAATTGGGACAAAAATTGGAAAATTTTTAAGGGACTTTGAAAAAATTTCAACTGGAATTTTAGCCATTTTTTGACGTGAAATTGTAAACATGTGGCCATGGATTTTGAAAATTCTAGAGAGAATTTTAAAAGCTTCAAGAGAATTTCAACAATTTTGAGAGGGATTTGAAAAGTTTCAATGGGAATGGGAAGAATTGGGACAAAAATTGGAAAATTTTTAAGGGACTTTGAAAAAATTTCAGCTGGAATTTTAGCCATTTTTTGACGTGAAATTGTAAACATGTGGCCATGGATTTTGAAAATTCTAGAGAGAATTTTAAAAGCTTCAACAGAATTTCAACAATTTTGAGAGGGATTTGAAAAGTTTCCATGGGAATGGGAAGAATTGGGACAAAAATTGGAAAATTTTTAAGGGACTTTGAAAAAATTTCAACTGGAATTTTAGCCATTTTTTTATGTGAAATTGTAAACATGTGGACATGGATTTTGAAAATTCTAGAGAGAATTTTAAAAGCTTCAAGAGAATTTCAACAATTTTGAGAGGGATTTGAAAAGGTTCCATGGGAATGGGAAGAATTGGGACAAAAATTGGAAAATTTTTAAGGGACTTTGAAAAAATTTCAACTGGAATTTTAGCCATTTTTTGACGTGAAATTGTAAACATGTTGAAGTGGATTTTGAAAATTCTAGAGAGAATTTTAAAAGCTTCAAGAGAATTTCAACAATTTTGAGAGGGATTTGAAAAGTTTCAATGGGAATGGGAAGAATTGGGACAAAAATTGGAAAATTTTTAAGGGACTTTGAAAAAATTTCAACTGGAATTTTAGCCATTTTTAGACGTGAAATTGTAAACATGTGGCCATGGATTTTGAAAATTCTAGAGAGAATTTTAAAAGCTTCAAGAGAATGTCAACAATTTTGAGAGGGATTTGAAAAGTTTCAATGGGAATGGGAAGAATTGGGACAAAAATTGGAAAATTTTTAAGGGACTTTGAAAAAATGTCAACTGGAATTTTAGCCATTTTTTGACGTGAAATTGTAAACATGTGGACATGGATTTTGAAAATTCTAGAGAGAATTTTAAAAGCTTCAACAGAATTTCTACAATTTTGAGAGGGATTTGAAAAGTTTCAATGGGAATGGGAAGAATTGGGACAAAAATTGGAAAACTTTTAAGGGACTTTGAAAAAATGTCAACTGGAATTTTAGCCATTTTTTTATGTGAAATTGTAAACATGTGGCCATGGATTTTGAAAATTCTAGAGAGAATTTTAAAAGCTTCAAGAGAATTTCAACAATTTTGAGAGGGATTTGAAAAGTTTCAATGGGAATGGGAAGAATTGGGACAAAAATTGGAAAATTTTTAAGGGACTTTGAAAAAATTTCAACTGGAATTTTAGCAATTTTTTTACGTGAAATTGTAAACATGTGGACATGGATTTTGAAAATTCTAGAGAGAATTTTAAAAGCTTTAACAGAATTTCAACAATTTTGAGAGGGATTTGAAAAGTTTCAATGGGAATGGGAAGAATTGGGACAAAAATTGGAAAACTTTTAAGGGACTTTGAAAAAATTTCAACTGGAATTTTAGCCATTATTTTATGTGAAATTGTAAACATGTGGACATGGATTTTGAAAATTCTAGAGAGAATTTTAAAAGCTTCAACAGAATTTCAACAATTTTGAGAGGGATTTGAAAAGTTTCAATGGGTATGGGAAGAATTGGGACAAAAATTGGAAAATTTTTCAGGGACTTTGAAAAAATTTCAACTGGAATTTTAGCCATTTTTTGACGTGAAATTGTAAACATGTGGCCATGGATTTTGAAAATTCTAGAGAGAATTTTAAAAGCTTCAAGAGAATTTCAACAATTTTGAGAGGGATTTGAAAAGTTTCAATGGGAATGGGAAGAATTGGGACAAAAATTGGAAAATTTTTAAGGGACTTTGAAAAAATTTCAACTGGAATTTTAGCCATTTTTTGACGTGAAATTGTAAACATGTGGCCATGGATTTTGAAAATTCTAGAGAGAATTTTAAAAGCTTCAAGAGAATTTCAACAATTTTGAGAGGGATTTGAAAAGTTTCAATGGGAATGGGAAGAATTGGGACAAAAATTGGAAAATTTTTAAGGGACTTTGAAAAAATTTCAACTGGAATTTTAGCAATTTTTTGACGTGAAATTGTAAACATGTGGCCATGGATTTTGAAAATTCTAGAGAGAATTTTAAAAGCTTCAACAGAATTTCAACAATTTTGAGAGGGATTTGAAAAGTTTCCATGGGAATGGGAAGAATTGGGACAAAAGTTGGAAAATTTTTAAGGGACTTTGAAAAAATTTCAACTGGAATTTTAGCCATTTTTTTATGTGAAATTGTAAACATGTGGCCATGGATTTTGAAAATTCTAGAGAGAATTTTAAAAGCTTCAAGAGAATTTCAACAATTTTGAGAGGGATTTGAAAAGGTTCCATGGGAATGGGAAGAATTGGGACAAAAATTGGAAAATTTTTAAGGGACTTTGAAAAAATTTCAACTGGAATTTTAGCCATTTTTTGACGTGAAATTGTAAACATGTTGAAGTGGATTTTGAAAATTCTAGAGAGAATTTTAAAAGCTTCAAGAGAATTTCAACAATTTTGAGAGGGATTTGAAAAGTTTCAATGGGAATGGGAAGAATTGGGACAAAAATTGGAAAATTTTTAAGGGACTTTGAAAAAATTTCAACTGGAATTTTAGCCATTTTTTTATGTGAAATTGTAAACATGTGGCCATGGATTTTGAAAATTCTAGAGAGAATTTTAAAAGCTTCAAGAGAATTTCAACAATTTTGAGAGGGATTTGAAAAGTTTCAATGGGAATGGGAAGAATTGGGACAAAAATTGGAAAATTTTTAAGGGACTTTGAAAAAATTTCAACTGGAATTTTTAGCCATTTTTTGACGTGAAATTGTAAACATGTGGCCATGGATTTTGAAAATTCTAGAGAGAATTTTAAAAGCTTCAAGAGAATTTCTACAATTTTGAGAGGGATTTGAAAAGTTTCAATGGGAATGGGAAGAATTGGGACAAAAATTGGAAAATTTTGAAGGGACTTTGAAAAAATTTCAACTGGAATTTTAGCCATTTTTTGACGTGAAATTGTAAACATGTGGCCATGGATTTTGAAAATTCTAGAGAGAATTTTAAAAGCTTCAAGAGAATTTCAACAATTTTGAGAGGGATTTGAAAAGTTTCAATGGGAATGGGAAGAATTGGGACAAAAATTGGAAAATTTTGAAGTGACTTTGAAAAAATTTCAGCTGGAATTTTAGCAATTTTTTGACGTGAAATTGTAAACATGTGGACATGGATTTTGAAAATTCTAGAGAGAATTTTAAAAGCTTCAAGAGAATTTCAACAATTTTGAGAGGGATTTGAAAAGTTTCAATGGGAATGGGAAGAATTGGGACAAAAATTGGAAAATTTTTCAGGGACTTTGAAAAAATTTCAACTGGAATTTTAGCCATTTTTTGACGTGAAATTGTAAACATGTGGCCATGGATTTTGAAAATTCTAGAGAGAATTTTAAAAGCTTCAACAGAATTTCAACAATTTTGAGAGGGATTTGAAAAGTTTCAATGGGAATGGGAAGAATTGGGACAAAAATTGGAAAATTTTTAAGGGACTTTGAAAAAATTAAACTGGAATTTTAGCCATTATTTTATGTGAAATTGTAAACATGTGGCCATGGATTTTGAAAATTCTAGAGAGAATTTTAAAAGCTTCAAGAGAATTTCAACAATTTTGAGAGGGATTTGAAAAGTTTCAATGGGAATGGGAAGAATTGGGACAAAAATTGGAAAACTTTTAAGGGACTTTGAAAAAATTTCAACTGGAATTTTAGCCATTATTTTATGTGAAATTGTAAACATGTGGACATGGATTTTGAAAATTCTAGAGAGAATTTTAAAAGCTTCAAGAGAATTTCAACAATTTTGAGAGGGATTTGAAAAGTTTCAATGGGAATGGGAAGAATTGGGACAAAAATTGGAAAATTTTTAAGGGACTTTGAAAAAATTTCAACTGGAATTTTAGCCATTTTTGGACGTGAAATTGTAAACATGTGGCCATGGATTTTGAAAATTCTAGAGAGAATTTTAAAAGCTTCAAGAGAATGTCAACAATTTTGAGAGGGATTTGAAAAGTTTCAATGGGAATGGGAAGAATTGGGACAAAAATTGGAAAATTTTTAAGGGACTTTGAAAAAATGTCAACTGGAATTTTAGCCATTTTTTTATGTGAAATTGTAAACATGTGGACATGGATTTTGAAAATTCTAGAGAGAATTTTAAAATCTTCAAGAGAATTTCAACAATTTTGAGAGGGATTTGAAAAGTTTCAATGGGAATGGGAAGAATTGGGACAAAAATTGGAAAATTTTTAAGGGACTTTGAAAAAATTTCAACTGGAATTTTAGCCATTTTTTGACGTGAAATTGTAAATATGTGGCCATGGATTTTGAAAATTCTAGAGAGAATTTTAAAAGCTTCAAGAGAATTTCAACAATTTGGAGAGGGATTTGAAAAGTTTCAATGGGAATGGGAAGAATTGGGACAAAAATTGGAAAATTTTTAAGGGACTTGGAAAAAATTTCAACTGGAATTTTAGCCATTTTTTGACGTGAAATTGTAAACATGTGGCCATGGATTTTGAAAATTCTAGAGAGAATTTTAAAAGCTTCAACAGAATTTCAACAATTTTGAGAGGGATTTGAAAAGTTTCAATGGGAATGGGAAGAATTGGGACAAAAATTGGAAAATTTTTCAGGGACTTTGAAAAAATTTCAACTGGAATTTTAGCCATTTTTTGACGTGAAATTGTAAACATGTGGACATGGATTTTGAAAATTCTAGAGAGAATTTTAAAAGCTTCAAGAGAATTTCAACAATTTTGAGAGGGATTTGAAAAGTTTCAATGGGAATGGGAAGAATTGGGACAAAAATTGGAAAATTTTTAAGGGACTTTGAAAAAATTTCAACTGGAATTTTAGCCATTTTTGGACGTGAAATTGTAAACATGTGGCCATGGATTTTGAAAATTCTAGAGAGAATTTTAAAAGCTTCAAGAGAATGTCAACAATTTTGAGAGGGATTTGAAAAGTTTCAATGGGAATGGGAAGAATTGGGACAAAAATTGGAAAATTTTTAAGGGACTTTGAAAAAATGTCAACTGGAATTTTAGCCATTTTTTGACGTGAAATTGTAAACATGTGGACATGGATTTTGAAAATTCTAGAGAGAATTTTAAAAGCTTCAAGAGAATTTCAACAATTTTGAGAGGGATTTGAAAAGTTTCAATGGGAATGGGAAGAATTGGGACAAAAATTGGAAAATTTTTAAGGGACTTTGAAAAAATTTCAACTGGAATTTTAGCCAATTTTGACGTGAAATTGTAAACATGTGGCCATGGATTTTGAAAATTCTAGAGAGAATTTTAAAAGCTTCAACAGAATTTCTACAATTTTGAGAGGGATTTGAAAAGTTTCAATGGGAATGGGAAGAATTGGGACAAAAATTGGAAAACTTTTAAGGGACTTTGAAAAAATGTCAACTGGAATTTTAGCCATTTTTTTATGTGAAATTGTAAACATGTGGCCATGGATTTTGAAAATTCTAGAGAGAATTTTAAAAGCTTCAACAGAATTTCAACAATTTTGAGAGGGATTTGAAAAGTTTCAATGGGAATGGGAAGAATTGGGACAAAAATTGGAAAATTTTTAAGGGACTTTGAAAAAATTTCAACTGGAATTTTAGCAATTTTTTTACGTGAAATTGTAAACATGTGGACATGGATTTTGAAAATTCTAGAGAGAATTTTAAAAGCTTTAACAGAATTTCAACAATTTTGAGAGGGATTTGAAAAGTTTCAATGGGAATGGGAAGAATTGGGACAAAAATTGGAAAACTTTTAAGGGACTTTGAAAAAATTTCAACTGGAATTTTAGCCATTATTTTATGTGAAATTGTAAACATGTGGACATGGATTTTGAAAATTCTAGAGAGAATTTTAAAAGCTTCAACAGAATTTCAACAATTTTGAGAGGGATTTGAAAAGTTTCAATGGGTATGGGAAGAATTGGGACAAAAATTGGAAAATTTTTCAGGGACTTTGAAAAAATTTCAACTGGAATTTTAGCCATTTTTTGACGTGAAATTGTAAACATGTGGACATGGATTTTGAAAATTCTAGAGAGAATTTTAAAAGCTTCAAGAGAATTTCAACAATTTTGAGAGGGATTTGAAAAGTTTCAATGGGAATGGGAAGAATTGGGACAAAAATTGGAAAATTTTTAAGGGACTTTGAAAAAATTTCAACTGGAATTTTAGCCATTTTTTGACGTGAAATTGTAAACATGTGGCCATGGATTTTGAAAATTCTAGAGAGAATTTTAAAAGCTTCAAGAGAATTTCAACAATTTTGAGAGGGATTTGAAAAGTTTCAATGGGAATGGGAAGAATTGGGACAAAAATTGGAAAATTTTTAAGGGACTTTGAAAAAATTTCAGCTGGAATTTTAGCCATTTTTTGACGTGAAATTGTAAACATGTGGCCATGGATTTTGAAAATTCTAGAGACAATTTTAAAAGCTTCAACAGAATTTCAACAATTTTGAGAGGGATTTGAAAAGTTTCCATGGGAATGGGAAGAATTGGGACAAAAATTGGAAAATTTTTAAGGGACTTTGAAAAAATTTCAACTGGAATTTTAGCCATTTTTTTATGTGAAATTGTAAACATGTGGACATGGATTTTGAAAATTCTAGAGAGAATTTTAAAAGCTTCAAGAGAATTTCAACAATTTTGAGAGGGATTTGAAAAGGTTCCATGGGAATGGGAAGAATTGGGACAAAAATTGGAAAATTTTTAAGGGACTTTGAAAAAATTTCAACTGGAATTTTAGCCATTTTTTGACGTGAAATTGTAAACATGTTGAAGTGGATTTTGAAAATTCTAGAGAGAATTTTAAAAGCTTCAAGAGAATTTCAACAATTTTGAGAGGGATTTGAAAAGTTTCAATGGGAATGGGAAGAATTGGGACAAAAATTGGAAAATTTTTAAGGGACTTTGAAAAAATTTCAACTGGAATTTTAGCCATTTTTTGACGTGAAATTGTAAACATGTGGCCATGGATTTTGAAAATTCTAGAGAGAATTTTAAAAGCTTCAAGAGAATTTCAACAATTTTGAGAGGGATTTGAAAAGTTTCAATGGGAATGGGAAGAATTGGGACAAAAATTGGAAAATTTTTAAGGGACTTTGAAAAAATTTCAACTGGAATTTTTAGCCATTTTTTGACGTGAAATTGTAAACATGTGGCCATGGATTTTGAAAATTCTAGAGAGAATTTTAAAAGCTTCAAGAGAATTTCTACAATTTTGAGAGGGATTTGAAAAGTTTCAATGGGAATGGGAAGAATTGGGACAAAAATTGGAAAATTTTGAAGGGACTTTGAAAAAATTTCAACTGGAATTTTAGCCATTTTTTGACGTGAAATTGTAAACATGTGGCCATGGATTTTGAAAATTCTAGAGAGAATTTTAAAAGCTTCAAGAGAATTTCAACAATTTTGAGAGGGATTTGAAAAGTTTCAATGGGAATGGGAAGAATTGGGACAAAAATTGGAAAATTTTGAAGTGACTTTGAAAAAATTTCAGCTGGAATTTTAGCAATTTTTTGACGTGAAATTGTAAACATGTGGCCATGGATTTTGAAAATTCTAGAGAGAATTTTAAAAGCTTCAAGAGAATTTCAACAATTTTGAGAGGGATTTGAAAAGTTTCAATGGGAATGGGAAGAATTGGGACAAAAATTGGAAAATTTTTAAGGGACTTTGAAAAAATTTCAACTGGAATTTTAGCCATTTTTTGACGTGAAATTGTAAACATGTGGCCATGGATTTTGAAAATTCTAGAGAGAATTTTAAAAGCTTCAAGAGAATTTCAACAATTTTGAGAGGGATTTGAAAAGTTTCAATGGGAATGGGAAGAATTGGGACAAAAATTGGAAAACTTTTAAGGGACTTTGAAAAAATTAAACTGGAATTTTAGCCATTATTTTATGTGAAATTGTAAACATGTGGCCATGGATTTTGAAAATTCTAGAGAGAATTTTAAAAGCTTCAAGAGAATTTCAACAATTTTGAGAGGGATTTGAAAAGTTTCAATGGGAATGGGAAGAATTGGGACAAAAATTGGAAAACTTTTAAGGGACTTTGAAAAAATTTCAACTGGAATTTTAGCCATTATTTTATGTGAAATTGTAAACATGTGGACATGGATTTTGAAAATTCTAGAGAGAATTTTAAAAGCTTCAAGAGAATTTCAACAATTTTGAGAGGGATTTGAAAAGTTTCAATGGGAATGGGAAGAATTGGGACAAAAATTGGAAAATTTTTAAGGGACTTTGAAAAAATTTCAACTGGAATTTTAGCCATTTTTGGACGTGAAATTGTAAACATGTGGCCATGGATTTTGAAAATTCTAGAGAGAATTTTAAAAGCTTCAAGAGAATGTCAACAATTTTGAGAGGGATTTGAAAAGTTTCAATGGGAATGGGAAGAATTGGGACAAAAATTGGAAAATTTTTAAGGGACTTTGAAAAAATGTCAACTGGAATTTTAGCCATTTTTTTATGTGAAATTGTAAACATGTGGACATGGATTTTGAAAATTCTAGAGAGAATTTTAAAATCTTCAAGAGAATTTCAACAATTTTGAGAGGGATTTGAAAAGTTTCAATGGGAATGGGAAGAATTGGGACAAAAATTGGAAAATTTTTAAGGGACTTTGAAAAAATTTCAACTGGAATTTTAGCCATTTTTTGACGTGAAATTGTAAATATGTGGCCATGGATTTTGAAAATTCTAGAGAGAATTTTAAAAGCTTCAAGAGAATTTCAACAATTTGGAGAGGGATTTGAAAAGTTTCAATGGGAATGGGAAGAATTGGGACAAAAATTGGAAAATTTTTAAGGGACTTGGAAAAAATTTCAACTGGAATTTTAGCCATTTTTTGACGTGAAATTGTAAACATGTGGACATGGATTTTGAAAATTCTAGAGAGAATTTTAAAAGCTTCAACAGAATTTCAACAATTTTGAGAGGGATTTGAAAAGTTTCAATGGGAATGGGAAGAATTGGGACAAAAATTGGAAAACTTTTAAGGGACTTTGAAAAAATTTCAACTGGAATTTTAGCCATTTTTTTACGTGAAATTGTAAACTTGTGGACATGGATTTTGAAAATTCTAGAGAGAATTTTAAAAGCTTCAACAGAATTTCTACAATTTTGAGAGGGATTTGAAAAGTTTCAATGGGAATGGGAAGAATTGGGACAAAAATTTTAAAACTTTTAAGGGACTTTGAAAAAATGTCAACTGGAATTTTAGCCATTTTTTGACGTGAAATTGTAAACATGTGGACATGGATTTTGAAAATTCTAGAGAGAATTTTAAAAGCTTCAACAGAATTTCAACAATTTTGAGAGGGATTGGAAAAGTTTCAATGGGAATGGGAAGAATTGGGACAAAAATTGGAAAATTTTTAAGGGACTTTGAAAAAATTTCAACTGGAATTTTAGCAATTTTTTTACGTGAAATTGTAAACATGTGGACATGGATTTTGAAAATTCTAGAGAGAATTTTAAAAGCTTTAACAGAATTTCAACAATTTTGAGAGGGATTTGAAAAGTTTCAATGGGAATGGGAAGAATTGGGACAAAAATTGGAAAATTTTTCAGGGACTTTGAAAAAATTTCAACTGGAATTTTAGCAATTTTTTAATGTGAAATTGTAAACATGTGGCCATGGATTTTGAAAATTCTAGAGAGAATTTTAAAAGCTTCAAGAGAATTTCAACAATTTTGAGAGGGATTTGAAAAGTTTCAATGGGAATGGGAAGAATTGGGACAAAAATTGGAAAATTTTTAAGGGACTTTGAAAAAATTTCAACTGGAATTTTAGCCATTTTTTGACGTGAAATTGTAAACATGTGGCCATGGATTTTGAAAATTCTAGAGAGAATTTTAAAAGCTTCAAGAGAATTTCAACAATTTTGAGAGGGATTTGAAAAGTTTCAATGGGAATGGGAAGAATTGGGACAAAAATTGGAAAACTTTTAAGGGACTTTGAAAAAATTTCAACTGGAATTTTAGCCATTTTTTGACGTGAAATTGTAAACATGTGGCCATGGATTTTGAAAATTCTAGAGAGAATTTTAAAAGCTTCAAGAGAATTTCAACAATTTTGAGAGGGATTTGAAAAGTTTCAATGGGAATGGGAAGAATTGGGACAAAAATTGGAAAATTTTGAAGGGACTTTGAAAAAATGTCAACTGGAATTTTAGCCATTTTTTTATGTGAAATTGTAAACATGTGGCCATGGATTTTGAAAATTCTAGAGAGAATTTTAAAAGCTTCAAGAGAATTTCAACAATTTTGAGAGGGATTTGAAAAGTTTCAATGGGAATGGGAAGAATTGGGACAAAAATTGGAAAATTTTTAAGGGACTTTGAAAAAATTTCAACTGGAATTTTAGCCATTTTTTGACGTGAAATTGTAAACATGTGGACATGGATTTTGAAAATTCTAGAGAGAATTTTAAAAGCTTCAACAGAATTTCAACAATTTTGAGAGGGATTTGAAAAGTTTCAATGGGAATGGGAAGAATTGGGACAAAAATTGGAAAATTTTTAAGGGACTTTGAAAAAATTTCAACTGGAATTTTAGCCATTTTTTGACGTGAAATTGTAAACATGTTGAAGTGGATTTTGAAAATTCTAGAGAGAATTTTAAAAGCTTCAACAGAATTTCAACAATTTTGAGAGGGATTTGAAAAGTTTCAATGGGAATGGGAAGAATTGGGACAAAAATTGGAAAATTTTTAAGGGACTTTGAAAAAATTTCAACTGGAATTTTAGCCATTTTTTGACGTGAAATTGTAAACATGTTGAAGTGGATTTTGAAAATTCTAGAGAGAATTTTAAAAGCTTCAAGAGAATTTCAACAATTTTGAGAGGGATTTGAAAAGTTTCAATGGGAATGGGAAGAATTGGGACAAAAATTGGAAAATTTTTAAGGGACTTTGAAAAAATTTCAACTGGAATTTTAGCAATTTTTTTACGTGAAATTGTAAACATGTGGACATGGATTTTGAAAATTCTAGAGAGAATTTTAAAAGCTTCAAGAGAATTTCAACAATTTTGAGAGGGATTTGAAAAGTTTCAATGGGAATGGGAAGAATTGGGACAAAAATTGGAAAATTTTTAAGGGACTTTGAAAAAATTTCAACTGGAATTTTAGCCAATTTTGACGTGAAATTGTAAACATGTGGCTATGGATTTTGAAAATTCTAGAGAGAATTTTAAAAGCTTCAACAGAATTTCTACAATTTTGAGAGGGATTTGAAAAGTTTCAATGGGAATGGGAAGAATTGGGACAAAAATTGGAAAACTTTTAAGGGACTTTGAAAAAATGTCAACTGGAATTTTAGCCATTTTTTGACGTGAAATTGTAAACATGTGGCCATGGATTTTGAAAATTCTAGAGAGAATTTTAAAAGCTTCAACAGAATTTCAACAATTTTGAGAGGGATTTGAAAAGTTTCAATGGGAATGGGAAGAATTGGGACAAAAATTGGAAAATTTTTCAGGGACTTTGAAAAAATTTCAACTGGAATTTTAGCCATTTTTTGACGTGAAATTGTAAACATGTGGACATGGATTTTGAAAATTCTAGAGAGAATTTTAAAAGCTTCAAGAGAATTTCAACAATTTTGAGAGGGATTTGAAAAGTTTCAATGGGAATGGGAAGAATTGGGACAAAAATTGGAAAATTTTTAAGGGACTTTGAAAAAATTTCAACTGGAATTTTAGCCATTTTTTGACGTGAAATTGTAAACATGTGGCCATGGATTTTGAAAATTCTAGAGAGAATTTTAAAAGCTTCAAGAGAATTTCAACAATTTTGAGAGGGATTTGAAAAGTTTCAATGGGAATGGGAAGAATTGGGACAAAAATTGGAAAACTTTTAAGGGACTTTGAAAAAATTTCAACTGGAATTTTAGCCATTATTTTATGTGAAATTGTAAACATGTGGCCATGGATTTTGAAAATTCTAGAGAGAATTTTAAAAGCTTCAAGAGAATTTCAACAATTTTGAGAGGGATTTGAAAAGTTTCAATGGGAATGGGAAGAATTGGGACAAAAATTGGAAAATTTTTAAGGGACTTTGAAAAAATTTCAACTGGAATTTTAGCCATTTTTTTATGTGAAATTGTAAACATGTGGCCATGGATTTTGAAAATTCTAGAGAGAATTTTAAAAGCTTCAAGAGAATTTCAACAATTTTGAGAGGGATTTGAAAAGTTTCAATGGGAATGGGAAGAATTGGGACAAAAATTGGAAAACTTTTAAGGGACTTTGAAAAAATTTCAACTGGAATTTTAGCCATTTTTTGACGTGAAATTGTAAACATGTGGACATGGATTTTGAAAATTCTAGAGAGAATTTTAAAAGCTTCAAGAGAATTTCAACAATTTTGAGAGGGATTTGAAAAGTTTCAATGGGAATGGGAAGAATTGGGACAAAAATTGGAAAATTTTTAAGGGACTTTGAAAAAATTTCAACTGGAATTTTAGCAATTTTTTAATGTGATATTGTAAACATGTGGACATGGATTTTGAAAATTCTAGAGAGAATTTTAAAAGCTTCAACAGAATTTCAACAATTTTGAGAGGGATTTGAAAAGTTTCAATGGGAATGGGAAGAATTGGGACAAAAATTGGAAAATTTTTAAGGGACTTTGAAAAAATTTCAACTGGAATTTTAGCCATTTTTTGACGTGAAATTGTAAACATGTGGACATGGATTTTGAAAATTCTAGAGAGAATTTTAAAAGCTTCAACAGAATTTCAACAATTTTGAGAGGGATTTGAAAAGTTTCAATGGGAATGGGAAGAATTGGGACAAAAATTGGAAAATTTTTAAGGGACTTTGAAAAAATTTCAACTGGAATTTTAGCCATTTTTTGACGTGAAATTGTAAACATGTGGCCATGGATTTTGAAAATTCTAGAGAGAATTTTAAAAGCTTCAACAGAATTTCAACAATTTTGAGAGGAATTTGAAAAGTTTCAATGGGAATGGGAAGAATTGGGACAAAAATTGGAAAATTTTTCAGGGACTTTGAAAAAATTTCAACTGGAATTTTAGCCATATTTTGACGTGAAATTGTAAATATGTGCCATGGATTTTGAAAATTCTAGAGAGAATTTTAAAAGCTTCAAGAGAATTTCAACAATTTTGAGAGGGATTTGAAAAGTTTCAATGGGAATGGGAAGAATTGGGACAAAAATTGGAAAATTTTTAAGGGACTTTGAAAAAATTTCAACTGGAATTTTAGCCATTTTTTGACGTGAAATTGTAAACATGTGGCCATGGATTTTGAAAATTCTAGAGAGAATTTTAAAAGCTTCAACAGAATTTCTACAATTTTGAGAGGGATTTGAAAAGTTTCAATGGGAATGGGAAGAATTGGGACAAAAATTGGAAAACTTTTAAGGGACTTTGAAAAAATTTCAACTGGAATTTTAGCCATTTTTTTATGTGAAATTGTAAACATGTGGCCATGGATTTTGAAAATTCTAGAGAGAATTTTAAAAGCTTCAAGAGAATTTCAACAATTTTGAGAGGGATTTGAAAAGTTTCAATGGGAATGGGAAGAATTGGGACAAAAATTGGAAAATTTTTAAGGGACTTTGAAAAAATTTCAACTGGAATTTTAGCAATTTTTTGACGTGAAATTGTAAACATGTGGACATGGATTTTGAAAATTCTAGAGAGAATTTTAAAAGCTTTAACAGAATTTCAACAATTTTGAGAGGGATTTGAAAAGTTTCAATGGGAATGGGAAGAATTGGGACAAAAATTGGAAAATTTTGAAGGGACTTTGAAAAAATTTCAACTGGAATTTTAGCCATTATTTTATGTGAAATTGTAAACATGTGGACATGGATTTTGAAAATTCTAGAGAGAATTTTAAAAGCTTCAACAGAATTTCAACAATTTTGAGAGGGATTTGAAAAGTTTCAATGGGAATGGGAAGAATTGGGACAAAAATTGGAAAATTTTTCAGGGACTTTGAAAAAATTTCAACTGGAATTTTAGCCATTTTTTGACGTGAAATTGTAAACATGTGGACATGGATTTTGAAAATTCTAGAGAGAATTTTAAAAGCTTCAAGAGAATTTCAACAATTTTGAGAGGGATTTGAAAAGTTTCAATGGGAATGGGAAGAATTGGGACAAAAATTGGAAAATTTTTAAGGGACTTTGAAAAAATTTCAGCTGGAATTTTAGCCATTTTTTGACGTGAAATTGTAAACATGTGGCCATGGATTTTGAAAATTCTAGAGAGAATTTTAAAAGCTTCAACAGAATTTCAACAATTTTGAGAGGGATTTGAAAAGTTTCAATGGGAATGGGAAGAATTGGGACAAAAATTGGAAAACTTTTAAGGGACTTTGAAAATATTTCAACTGGAATTTTAGCCATTTTTTTATGTGAAATTGTAAACATGTGGCCATGGATTTTGAAAATTCTAGAGAGAATTTTAAAAGCTTCAAGAGAATTTCAACAATTTTGAGAGGGATTTGAAAAGTTTCAATGGGAATGGGAAGAATTGGGACAAAAATTGGAAAATTTTGAAGGGACTTTGAAAAAATTTCAACTGGAATTTTAGCCATTTTTTGACGTGAAATTGTAAACATGTGGACATGGATTTTGAAAATTCTAGAGAGAATTTTAAAAGCTTCAAGAGAATTTCAACAATTTTGAGAGGGATTTGAAAAGTTTCAATGGGAATGGGAAGAATTGGGACAAAAATTGGAAAATTTTTAAGGGACTTTGAAAAAATTTCAGCTGGAATTTTAGCCATTTTTTGACGTGAAATTGTAAACATGTGGCCATGGATTTTGAAAATTCTAGAGACAATTTTAAAAGCTTCAAGAGAATTTCAACAATTTTGAGAGGGATTTGAAAAGTTTCAATGGGAATGGGAAGAATTGGGACAAAAATTGGAAAATTTTGAAGGGACTTTGAAAAAATTTCAACTGGAATTTTAGCCATTTTTTGACGTGAAATTGTAAACATGTGGACATGGATTTTGAAAATTCTAGAGAGAATTTTAAAAGCTTCAACAGAATTTCAACAATTTTGAGAGGGATTTGAAAAGTTTCAATGGGAATGGGAAGAATTGGGACAAAAATTGGAAAATTTTTCAGGGACTTTGAAAAAATTTCAACTGGAATTTTAGCCATTTTTTGACGTGAAATTGTAAACATGTGGACATGGATTTTGAAAATTCTAGAGAGAATTTTAAAAGCTTCAAGAGAATTTCAACAATTTTGAGAGGGATTTGAAAAGTTTCAATGGGAATGGGAAGAATTGGGACAAAAATTGGAAAATTTTTAAGGGACTTTGAAAAAATTTCAACTGGAATTTTAGCCATTTTTTGACGTGAAATTGTAAACATGTGGCCATGGATTTTGAAAATTCTAGAGAGAATTTTGAAAGCTTCAACAGAATTTCAACAATTTTGAGAGGGATTTGAAAAGTTTCAATGGGAATGGGAAGAATTGGGACAAAAATTGGAAAACTTTTCAGGGACTTTGAAAATATTTCAACTGGAATTTTAGCCATTTTTTTATGTGAAATTGTAAACATGTGGCCATGGATTTTGAAAATTCTAGAGAGAATTTTAAAAGCTTCAAGAGAATTTCAACAATTTTGAGAGGGATTTGAAAAGTTTCAATGGGAATGGGAAGAATTGGGACAAAAATTGGAAAATTTTGAAGGGACTTTGAAAAAATTTCAACTGGAATTTTAGCCAATTTTGACGTGAAATTGTAAACATGTGGACATGGATTTTGAAAATTCTAGAGAGAATTTTAAAAGCTTCAAGAGAATTTCAACAATTTTGAGAGGGATTTGAAAAGTTTCAATGGGAATGGGAAGAATTGGGACAAAAATTGGAAAATTTTTAAGGGACTTTGAAAAAATTTCAGCTGGAATTTTAGCCATTTTTTGACGTGAAATTGTAAACATGTGGCCATGGATTTTGAAAATTCTAGAGACAATTTTAAAAGCTTCAAGAGAATTTCAACAATTTTGAGAGGGATTTGAAAAGTTTCAATGGGAATGGGAAGAATTGGGACAAAAATTGGAAAATTTTGAAGGGACTTTGAAAAAATTTCAACTGGAATTTTAGCCATTTTTTGACGTGAAATTGTAAACATGTGGCCATGGATTTTGAAAATTCTAGAGAGAATTTTAAAAGCTTCAACAGAATTTCAACAATTTTGAGAGGGATTTGAAAAGTTTCAATGGGAATGGGAAGAATTGGGACAAAAATTGGAAAATTTTTCAGGGACTTTGAAAAAATTTCAACTGGAATTTTAGCCATTTTTTGACGTGAAATTGTAAACATGTGGCCATGGATTTTGAAAATTCTAGAGAGAATTTTAAAAGCTTTAACAGAATTTCAACAATTTTGAGAGGGATTTGAAAAGTTTCAATGGGAATGGGAAGAATTGGGACAAAAATTGGAAAATTTTGAAGGGACTTTGAAAAAATTTCAACTGGAATTTTAGCCATTATTTTATGTGAAATTGTAAACATGTGGACATGGATTTTGAAAATTCTAGAGAGAATTTTAAAAGCTTCAACAGAATTTCAACAATTTTGAGAGGGATTTGAAAAGTTTCAATGGGAATGGGAAGAATTGGGACAAAAATTGGAAAATTTTTCAGGGACTTTGAAAAAATTGCAACTGGAATTTTAGCCATTTTTTGACGTGAAATTGTAAACATGTGGCCATGGATTTTGAAAATTCTAGAGAGAATTTTAAAAGCTTCAAGAGAATTTCAACAATTTTGAGAGGGATTTGAAAAGTTTCAATGGGAATGGGAAGAATTGGGACAAAAATTGGAAAATTTTTAAGGGACTTTGAAAAAATTTCAACTGGAATTTTAGCCATTTTTTGACGTGAAATTGTAAACATGTGGCCATGGATTTTGAAAATTCTAGAGAGAATTTTAAAAGCTTCAACAGAATTTCAACAATTTTGAGAGGGATTTGAAAAGTTTCAATGGGAATGGGAAGAATTGGGACAAAAATTGGAAAACTTTTAAGGGACTTTGAAAATATTTCAACTGGAATTTTAGCCATTTTTTTATGTGAAATTGTAAACATGTGGCCATGGATTTTGAAAATTCTAGAGAGAATTTTAAAAGCTTCAAGAGAATTTCAACAATTTTGAGAGGGATTTGAAAAGTTTCAATGGGAATGGGAAGAATTGGGACAAAAATTGGAAAATTTTGAAGGGACTTTGAAAAAATTTCAACTGGAATTTTAGCAATTTTTTGACGTGAAATTGTAAACATGTGGCCATGGATTTTGAAAATTCTAGAGAGAATTTTAAAAGCTTCAAGAGAATTTCAACAATTTTGAGAGGGATTTGAAAAGTTTCAATGGGAATGGGAAGAATTGGGACAAAAATTGGAAAATTTTTAAGGGACTTTGAAAAAATTTCAGCTGGAATTTTAGCCATTTTTTGACGTGAAATTGTAAACATGTGGCCATGGATTTTGAAAATTCTAGAGACAATTTTAAAAGCTTCAAGAGAATTTCAACAATTTTGAGAGGGATTTGAAAAGTTTCAATGGGAATGGGAAGAATTGGGACAAAAATTGGAAAATTTTGAAGGGACTTTGAAAAAATTTCAACTGGAATTTTAGCCATTTTTTGACGTGAAATTGTAAACATGTGGACATGGATTTTGAAAATTCTAGAGAGAATTTTAAAAGCTTCAAGAGAATTTCAACAATTTTGAGAGGGATTTGAAAAGTTTCAATGGGAATGGGAAGAATTGGGACAAAAATTGGAAAATTTTTCAGGGACTTTGAAAAAATTTCAACTGGAATTTTAGCCATTTTTTGACGTGAAATTGTAAACATGTGGACATGGATTTTGAAAATTCTAGAGAGAATTTTAAAAGCTTCAAGAGAATTTCAACAATTTTGAGAGGGATTTGAAAAGTTTCAATGGGAATGGGAAGAATTGGGACAAAAATTGGAAAATTTTTAAGGGACTTTGAAAAAATTTCAACTGGAATTTTAGCCATTTTTGGACGTGAAATTGTAAACATGTGGCCATGGATTTTGAAAATTCTAGAGAGAATTTTAAAAGCTTCAACAGAATTTCTACAATTTTGAGAGGGATTTGAAAAGTTTCAATGGGAATGGGAAGAATTGGGACAAAAATTGGAAAACTTTTAAGGGACTTTGAAAAAATGTCAACTGGAATTTTAGCCATTTTTTTATGTGAAATTGTAAACATGTGGCCATGGATTTTGAAAATTCTAGAGAGAATTTTAAAAGCTTTAACAGAATTTCAACAATTTTGAGAGGGATTTGAAAAGTTTCAATGGGAATGGGAAGAATTGGGACAAAAATTGGAAAATTTTGAAGGGACTTTGAAAAAATTTCAACTGGAATTTTAGCCATTATTTTATGTGAAATTGTAAACATGTGGACATGGATTTTGAAAATTCTAGAGAGAATTTTAAAAGCTTCAACAGAATTTCAACAATTTTGAGAGGGATTTGAAAAGTTTCAATGGGAATGGGAAGAATTGGGACAAAAATTGGAAAATTTTTCAGGGACTTTGAAAAAATTGCAACTGGAATTTTAGCCATTTTTTGACGTGAAATTGTAAACATGTGGCCATGGATTTTGAAAATTCTAGAGAGAATTTTAAAAGCTTCAAGAGAATTTCAACAATTTTGAGAGGGATTTGAAAAGTTTCAATGGGAATGGGAAGAATTGGGACAAAAATTGGAAAATTTTTAAGGGACTTTGAAAAAATTTCAACTGGAATTTTAGCCATTTTTTGACGTGAAATTGTAAACATGTGGCCATGGATTTTGAAAATTCTAGAGAGAATTTTAAAAGCTTCAACAGAATTTCAACAATTTTGAGAGGGATTTGAAAAGTTTCAATGGGAATGGGAAGAATTGGGACAAAAATTGGAAAACTTTTAAGGGACTTTGAAAATATTTCAACTGGAATTTTAGCCATTTTTTTATGTGAAATTGTAAACATGTGGCCATGGATTTTGAAAATTCTAGAGAGAATTTTAAAAGCTTCAAGAGAATTTCAACAATTTTGAGAGGGATTTGAAAAGTTTCAATGGGAATGGGAAGAATTGGGACAAAAATTGGAAAATTTTTAAGGGACTTTGAAAAAATTTCAACTGGAATTTTAGCCATTTTTTGACGTGAAATTGTAAACATGTGGACATGGATTTTGAAAATTCTAGAGAGAATTTTAAAAGCTTCAAGAGAATTTCAACAATTTTGAGAGGGATTTGAAAAGTTTCAATGGGAATGGGAAGAATTGGGACAAAAATTGGAAAATTTTTAAGGGACTTTGAAAAAATTTCAGCTGGAAGTTTAGCCATTTTTTGACGTGAAATTGTAAACATGTGGCCATGGATTTTGAAAATTCTAGAGACAATTTTAAAAGCTTCAAGAGAATTTCAACAATTTTGAGAGGGATTTGAAAAGTTTCAATGGGAATGGGAAGAATTGGGACAAAAATTGGAAAATTTTGAAGGGACTTTGAAAAAATTTCAACTGGAATTTTAGCCATTTTTTGACGTGAAATTGTAAACATGTGGACATGGATTTTGAAAATTCTAGAGAGAATTTTAAAAGCTTCAACAGAATTTCAACAATTTTGAGAGGGATTTGAAAAGTTTCAATGGGAATGGGAAGAATTGGGACAAAAATTGGAAAATTTTTCAGGGACTTTGAAAAAATTTCAACTGGAATTTTAGCCATTTTTTGACGTGAAATTGTAAACATGTGGACATGGATTTTGAAAATTCTAGAGAGAATTTTAAAAGCTTCAAGAGAATTTCAACAATTTTGAGAGGGATTTGAAAAGTTTCAATGGGAATGGGAAGAATTGGGACAAAAATTGGAAAATTTTTAAGGGACTTTGAAAAAATTTCAACTGGAATTTTAGCCATTTTTTGACGTGAAATTGTAAACATGTGGCCATGGATTTTGAAAATTCTAGAGAGAATTTTGAAAGCTTCAACAGAATTTCAACAATTTTGAGAGGGATTTGAAAAGTTTCAATGGGAATGGGAAGAATTGGGACAAAAATTGGAAAATTTTTCAGGGACTTTGAAAAAATTGCAACTGGAATTTTAGCCATTTTTTGACGTGAAATTGTAAACATGTGGCCATGGATTTTGAAAATTCTAGAGAGAATTTTAAAAGCTTCAAGAGAATTTCAACAATTTTGAGAGGGATTTGAAAAGTTTCAATGGGAATGGGAAGAATTGGGACAAAAATTGGAAAATTTTTAAGGGACTTTGAAAAAATTTCAACTGGAATTTTAGCCATTTTTTGACGTGAAATTGTAAACATGTGGCCATGGATTTTGAAAATTCTAGAGAGAATTTTAAAAGCTTCAACAGAATTTCAACAATTTTGAGAGGGATTTGAAAAGTTTCAATGGGAATGGGAAGAATTGGGACAAAAATTGGAAAACTTTTAAGGGACTTTGAAAATATTTCAACTGGAATTTTAGCCATTTTTTTATGTGAAATTGTAAACATGTGGCCATGGATTTTGAAAATTCTAGAGAGAATTTTAAAAGCTTCAAGAGAATTTCAACAATTTTGAGAGGGATTTGAAAAGTTTCAATGGGAATGGGAAGAATTGGGACAAAAATTGGAAAATTTTTAAGGGACTTTGAAAAAATTTCAACTGGAATTTTAGCCATTTTTTGACGTGAAATTGTAAACATGTGGACATGGATTTTGAAAATTCTAGAGAGAATTTTAAAAGCTTCAACAGAATTTCAACAATTTTGAGAGGGATTTGAAAAGTTTCAATGGGAATGGGAAGAATTGGGACAAAAATTGGAAAATTTTTAAGGGACTTTGAAAAAATTTCAGCTGGAAGTTTAGCCATTTTTTGACGTGAAATTGTAAACATGTGGCCATGGATTTTGAAAATTCTAGAGACAATTTTAAAAGCTTCAAGAGAATTTCAACAATTTTGAGAGGGATTTGAAAAGTTTCAATGGGAATGGGAAGAATTGGGACAAAAATTGGAAAATTTTGAAGGGACTTTGAAAAAATTTCAACTGGAATTTTAGCCATTTTTTGACGTGAAATTGTAAACATGTGGACATGGATTTTGAAAATTCTAGAGAGAATTTTAAAAGCTTCAACAGAATTTCAACAATTTTGAGAGGGATTTGAAAAGTTTCAATGGGAATGGGAAGAATTGGGACAAAAATTGGAAAATTTTTCAGGGACTTTGAAAAAATTTCAACTGGAATTTTAGCCATTTTTTGACGTGAAATTGTAAACATGTGGACATGGATTTTGAAAATTCTAGAGAGAATTTTAAAAGCTTCAAGAGAATTTCAACAATTTTGAGAGGGATTTGAAAAGTTTCAATGGGAATGGGAAGAATTGGGACAAAAATTGGAAAATTTTTAAGGGACTTTGAAAAAATTTCAACTGGAATTTTAGCCATTTTTTGACGTGAAATTGTAAACATGTGGACATGGATTTTGAAAATTCTAGAGAGAATTTTGAAAGCTTCAACAGAATTTCAACAATTTTGAGAGGGATTTGAAAAGTTTCAATGGGAATGGGAAGAATTGGGACAAAAATTGGAAAATTTTTCAGGGACTTTGAAAAAATTGCAACTGGAATTTTAGCCATTTTTTGACGTGAAATTGTAAACATGTGGCCATGGATTTTGAAAATTCTAGAGAGAATTTTAAAAGCTTCAAGAGAATTTCAACAATTTTGAGAGGGATTTGAAAAGTTTCAATGGGAATGGGAAGAATTGGGACAAAAATTGGAAAATTTTTAAGGGACTTTGAAAAAATTTCAACTGGAATTTTAGCCATTTTTTGACGTGAAATTGTAAACATGTGGCCATGGATTTTGAAAATTCTAGAGAGAATTTTAAAAGCTTCAACAGAATTTCAACAATTTTGAGAGGGATTTGAAAAGTTTCAATGGGAATGGGAAGAATTGGGACAAAAATTGGAAAACTTTTAAGGGACTTTGAAAATATTTCAACTGGAATTTTAGCCATTTTTTTATGTGAAATTGTAAACATGTGGCCATGGATTTTGAAAATTCTAGAGAGAATTTTAAAAGCTTCAAGAGAATTTCAACAATTTTGAGAGGGATTTGAAAAGTTTCAATGGGAATGGGAAGAATTGGGACAAAAATTGGAAAATTTTTAAGGGACTTTGAAAAAATTTCAACTGGAATTTTAGCCATTTTTTGACGTGAAATTGTAAACATGTGGACATGGATTTTGAAAATTCTAGAGAGAATTTTAAAAGCTTCAAGAGAATTTCAACAATTTTGAGAGGGATTTGAAAAGTTTCAATGGGAATGGGAAGAATTGGGACAAAAATTGGAAAATTTTTAAGGGACTTTGAAAAAATTTCAGCTGGAAGTTTAGCCATTTTTTGACGTGAAATTGTAAACATGTGGCCATGGATTTTGAAAATTCTAGAGACAATTTTAAAAGCTTCAAGAGAATTTCAACAATTTTGAGAGGGATTTGAAAAGTTTCAATGGGAATGGGAAGAATTGGGACAAAAATTGGAAAATTTTGAAGGGACTTTGAAAAAATTTCAACTGGAATTTTAGCCATTTTTTGACGTGAAATTGTAAACATGTGGCCATGGATTTTGAAAATTCTAGAGAGAATTTTAAAAGCTTCAACAGAATTTCAACAATTTTGAGAGGGATTTGAAAAGTTTCAATGGGAATGGGAAGAATTGGGACAAAAATTGGAAAATTTTTCAGGGACTTTGAAAAAATTTCAACTGGAATTTTAGCCATTTTTTGACGTGAAATTGTAAACATGTGGACATGGATTTTGAAAATTCTAGAGAGAATTTTAAAAGCTTCAAGAGAATTTCAACAATTTTTAGAGGGATTTGAAAAGTTTCAATGGGAATGGGAAGAATTGGGACAAAAATTGGAAAATTTTTAAGGGACTTTGAAAAAATTTCAACTGGAATTTTAGCCATTTTTTGACGTGAAATTGTAAACATGTGGCCATGGATTTTGAAAATTCTAGAGAGAATTTTGAAAGCTTCAACAGAATTTCAACAATTTTGAGAGGGATTTGAAAAGTTTCAATGGGAATGGGAAGAATTGGGACAAAAATTGGAAAACTTTTAAGGGACTTTGAAAATATTTCAACTGGAATTTTAGCCATTTTTTTATGTGAAATTGTAAACATGTGGCCATGGATTTTGAAAATTCTAGAGAGAATTTTAAAAGCTTCAAGAGAATTTCAACAATTTTGAGAGGGATTTGAAAAGTTTCAATGGGAATGGGAAGAATTGGGACAAAAATTGGAAAATTTTGAAGGGACTTTGAAAAAATTTCAACTGGAATTTTAGCCAATTTTGACGTGAAATTGTAAACATGTGGACATGGATTTTGAAAATTCTAGAGAGAATTTTAAAAGCTTCAAGAGAATTTCAACAATTTTGAGAGGGATTTGAAAAGTTTCAATGGGAATGGGAAGAATTGGGACAAAAATTGGAAAATTTTTAAGGGACTTTGAAAAAATTTCAGCTGGAATTTTAGCCATTTTTTGACGTGAAATTGTAAACATGTGGCCATGGATTTTGAAAATTCTAGAGACAATTTTAAAAGCTTCAAGAGAATTTCAACAATTTTGAGAGGGATTTGAAAAGTTTCAATGGGAATGGGAAGAATTGGGACAAAAATTGGAAAATTTTGAAGGGACTTTGAAAAAATTTCAACTGGAATTTTAGCCATTTTTTGACGTGAAATTGTAAACATGTGGACATGGATTTTGAAAATTCTAGAGAGAATTTTAAAAGCTTCAAGAGAATTTCAACAATTTTGAGAGGGATTTGAAAAGTTTCAATGGGAATGGGAAGAATTGGGACAAAAATTGGAAAATTTTTAAGGGACTTTGAAAAAATTTCAACTGGAATTTTAGCCATTATTTTATGTGAAATTGTAAACATGTGGACATGGATTTTGAAAATTCTAGAGAGAATTTTAAAAGCTTCAACAGAATTTCAACAATTTTGAGAGGGATTTGAAAAGTTTCAATGGGAATGGGAAGAATTGGGACAAAAATTGGAAAATTTTTCAGGGACTTTGAAAAAATTTCAACTGGAATTTTAGCCATTTTTTGACGTGAAATTGTAAACATGTGGACATGGATTTTGAAAATTCTAGAGAGAATTTTAAAAGCTTCAAGAGAATTTCAACAATTTTGAGAGGGATTTGAAAAGTTTCAATGGGAATGGGAAGAATTGGGACAAAAATTGGAAAATTTTTAAGGGACTTTGAAAAAATTTCAACTGGAATTTTAGCCATTTTTTGACGTGAAATTGTAAACATGTGGCCATGGATTTTGAAAATTCTAGAGAGAATTTTAAAAGCTTCAAGAGAATTTCAGCAATTTTGAGAGGGATTTGAAAAGTTTCAATGGGAATGGGAAGAATTGGGACAAAAATTGGAAAACTTTTAAGGGACTTTGAAAATATTTCAACTGGAATTTTAGCCATTTTTTTATGTGAAATTGTAAACATGTGGCCATGGATTTTGAAAATTCTAGAGAGAATTTTAAAAGCTTCAAGAGAATTTCAACAATTTTGAGAGGGATTTGAAAAGTTTCAATGGGAATGGGAAGAATTGGGACAAAAATTGGAAAATTTTGAAGGGACTTTGAAAAAATTTCAACTGGAATTTTAGCCATTTTTTGACGTGAAATTGTAAACATGTGGACATGGATTTTGAAAATTCTAGAGAGAATTTTAAAAGCTTCAAGAGAATTTCAACAATTTTGAGAGGGATTTGAAAAGTTTCAATGGGAATGGGAAGAATTGGGACAAAAATTGGAAAATTTTTAAGGGACTTTGAAAAAATTTCAGCTGGAATTTTAGCCATTTTTTGACGTGAAATTGTAAACATGTGGCCATGGATTTTGAAAATTCTAGAGAGAATTTTAAAAGCTTCAACAGAATTTCTACAATTTTGAGAGGGATTTGAAAAGTTTCAATGGGAATGGGAAGAATTGGGACAAAAATTGGAAAACTTTTAAGGGACTTTGAAAAAATGTCAACTGGAATTTTAGCCATTTTTTTATGTGAAATTGTAAACATGTGGCCATGGATTTTGAAAATTCTAGAGAGAATTTTAAAAGCTTTAACAGAATTTCAACAATTTTGAGAGGGATTTGAAAAGTTTCAATGGGAATGGGAAGAATTGGGACAAAAATTGGAAAATTTTGAAGGGACTTTGAAAAAATTTCAACTGGAATTTTAGCCATTATTTTATGTGAAATTGTAAACATGTGGACATGGATTTTGAAAATTCTAGAGAGAATTTTAAAAGCTTCAACAGAATTTCAACAATTTTGAGAGGGATTTGAAAAGTTTCAATGGGAATGGGAAGAATTGGGACAAAAATTGGAAAATTTTTCAGGGACTTTGAAAAAATTGCAACTGGAATTTTAGCCATTTTTTGACGTGAAATTGTAAACATGTGGCCATGGATTTTGAAAATTCTAGAGAGAATTTTAAAAGCTTCAAGAGAATTTCAACAATTTTGAGAGGGATTTGAAAAGTTTCAATGGGAATGGGAAGAATTGGGACAAAAATTGGAAAATTTTTAAGGGACTTTGAAAAAATTTCAACTGGAATTTTAGCCATTTTTTGACGTGAAATTGTAAACATGTGGCCATGGATTTTGAAAATTCTAGAGAGAATTTTAAAAGCTTCAACAGAATTTCAACAATTTTGAGAGGGATTTGAAAAGTTTCAATGGGAATGGGAAGAATTGGGACAAAAATTGGAAAACTTTTAAGGGACTTTGAAAATATTTCAACTGGAATTTTAGCCATTTTTTTATGTGAAATTGTAAACATGTGGCCATGGATTTTGAAAATTCTAGAGAGAATTTTAAAAGCTTCAAGAGAATTTCAACAATTTTGAGAGGGATTTGAAAAGTTTCAATGGGAATGGGAAGAATTGGGACAAAAATTGGAAAATTTTTAAGGGACTTTGAAAAAATTTCAACTGGAATTTTAGCCATTTTTTGACGTGAAATTGTAAACATGTGGACATGGATTTTGAAAATTCTAGAGAGAATTTTAAAAGCTTCAAGAGAATTTCAACAATTTTGAGAGGGATTTGAAAAGTTTCAATGGGAATGGGAAGAATTGGGACAAAAATTGGAAAATTTTTAAGGGACTTTGAAAAAATTTCAGCTGGAAGTTTAGCCATTTTTTGACGTGAAATTGTAAACATGTGGCCATGGATTTTGAAAATTCTAGAGACAATTTTAAAAGCTTCAAGAGAATTTCAACAATTTTGAGAGGGATTTGAAAAGTTTCAATGGGAATGGGAAGAATTGGGACAAAAATTGGAAAATTTTGAAGGGACTTTGAAAAAATTTCAACTGGAATTTTAGCCATTTTTTGACGTGAAATTGTAAACATGTGGACATGGATTTTGAAAATTCTAGAGAGAATTTTAAAAGCTTCAAGAGAATTTCAACAATTTTGAGAGGGATTTGAAAAGTTTCAATGGGAATGGGAAGAATTGGGACAAAAATTGGAAAATTTTTCAGGGACTTTGAAAAAATTTCAGCTGGAATTTTAGCCATTTTTTGACGTGAAATTGTAAACATGTGGACATGGATTTTGAAAATTCTAGAGAGAATTTTAAAAGCTTCAAGAGAATTTCAACAATTTTGAGAGGGATTTGAAAAGTTTCAATGGGAATGGGAAGAATTGGGACAAAAATTGGAAAATTTTTAAGGGACTTTGAAAAAATTTCAACTGGAATTTTAGCCATTTTTTGACGTGAAATTGTAAACATGTGGCCATGGATTTTGAAAATTCTAGAGAGAATTTTAAAAGCTTCAAGAGAATTTCAACAATTTTGAGAGGGATTTGAAAAGTTTCAATGGGAATGGGAAGAATTGGGACAAAAATTGGAAAATTTTGAAGGGACTTTGAAAAAATTTCAACTGGAATTTTAGCCATTTTTTGACGTGAAATTGTAAACATGTGGACATGGATTTTGAAAATTCTAGAGAGAATTTTAAAAGCTTCAACAGAATTTCAACAATTTTGAGAGGGATTTGAAAAGTTTCAATGGGAATGGGAAGAATTGGGACAAAAATTGGAAAATTTTTAAGGGACTTTGAAAAAATTTCAACTGGAATTTTAGCCATTATTTTATGTGAAATTGTAAACATGTGGACATGGATTTTGAAAATTCTAGAGAGAATTTTAAAAGCTTCAACAGAATTTCAACAATTTTGAGAGGGATTTGAAAAGTTTCAATGGGAATGGGAAGAATTGGGACAAAAATTGGAAAATTTTTCAGGGACTTTGAAAAAATTTCAACTGGAATTTTAGCCATTTTTTGACGTGAAATTGTAAACATGTGGACATGGATTTTGAAAATTCTAGAGAGAATTTTAAAAGCTTCAAGAGAATTTCAACAATTTTGAGAGGGATTTGAAAAGTTTCAATGGGAATGGGAAGAATTGGGACAAAAATTGGAAAATTTTTAAGGGACTTTGAAAAAATTTCAACTGGAATTTTAGCCATTTTTTGACGTGAAATTGTAAACATGTGGCCATGGATTTTGAAAATTCTACAGAGAATTTTAAAAGCTTCAACAGAATTTCAACAATTTTGAGAGGGATTTGAAAAGTTTCAATGGGAATGGGAAGAATTGGGACAAAAATTGGAAAACTTTTAAGGGACTTTGAAAATATTTCAACTGGAATTTTAGCCATTTTTTTATGTGAAATTGTAAACATGTGGCCATGGATTTTGAAAATTCTAGAGAGAATTTTAAAAGCTTCAAGAGAATTTCAACAATTTTGAGAGGGATTTGAAAAGTTTCAATGGGAATGGGAAGAATTGGGACAAAAATTGGAAAATTTTTAAGGGACTTTGAAAAAATTTCAACTGGAATTTTAGCCATTTTTTGACGTGAAATTGTAAACATGTGGACATGGATTTTGAAAATTCTAGAGAGAATTTTAAAAGCTTCAACAGAATTTCAACAATTTTGAGAGGGATTTGAAAAGTTTCAATGGGAATGGGAAGAATTGGGACAAAAATTGGAAAATTTTTAAGGGACTTTGAAAAAATTTCAGCTGGAATTTTAGCCATTTTTTGACGTGAAATTGTAAACATGTGGCCATGGATTTTGAAAATTCTAGAGAGAATTTTAAAAGCTTCAACAGAATTTCTACAATTTTGAGAGGGATTTGAAAAGTTTCAATGGGAATGGGAAGAATTGGGACAAAAATTGGAAAACTTTTAAGGGACTTTGAAAAAATGTCAACTGGAATTTTAGCCATTTTTTTATGTGAAATTGTAAACATGTGGCCATGGATTTTGAAAATTCTAGAGAGAATTTTAAAAGCTTTAACAGAATTTCAACAATTTTGAGAGGGATTTGAAAAGTTTCAATGGGAATGGGAAGAATTGGGACAAAAATTGGAAAATTTTGAAGGGACTTTGAAAAAATTTCAACTGGAATTTTAGCCATTATTTTATGTGAAATTGTAAACATGTGGACATGGATTTTGAAAATTCTAGAGAGAATTTTAAAAGCTTCAACAGAATTTCAACAATTTTGAGAGGGATTTGAAAAGTTTCAATGGGAATGGGAAGAATTGGGACAAAAATTGGAAAATTTTTCAGGGACTTTGAAAAAATTGCAACTGGAATTTTAGCCATTTTTTGACGTGAAATTGTAAACATGTGGCCATGGATTTTGAAAATTCTAGAGAGAATTTTAAAAGCTTCAAGAGAATTTCAACAATTTTGAGAGGGATTTGAAAAGTTTCAATGGGAATGGGAAGAATTGGGACAAAAATTGGAAAATTTTTAAGGGACTTTGAAAAAATTTCAACTGGAATTTTAGCCATTTTTTGACGTGAAATTGTAAACATGTGGCCATGGATTTTGAAAATTCTAGAGAGAATTTTAAAAGCTTCAACAGAATTTCAACAATTTTGAGAGGGATTTGAAAAGTTTCAATGGGAATGGGAAGAATTGGGACAAAAATTGGAAAACTTTTAAGGGACTTTGAAAATATTTCAACTGGAATTTTAGCCATTTTTTTATGTGAAATTGTAAACATGTGGCCATGGATTTTGAAAATTCTAGAGAGAATTTTAAAAGCTTCAAGAGAATTTCAACAATTTTGAGAGGGATTTGAAAAGTTTCAATGGGAATGGGAAGAATTGGGACAAAAATTGGAAAATTTTTAAGGGACTTTGAAAAAATTTCAACTGGAATTTTAGCCATTTTTTGACGTGAAATTGTAAACATGTGGACATGGATTTTGAAAATTCTAGAGAGAATTTTAAAAGCTTCAAGAGAATTTCAACAATTTTGAGAGGGATTTGAAAAGTTTCAATGGGAATGGGAAGAATTGGGACAAAAATTGGAAAATTTTTAAGGGACTTTGAAAAAATTTCAGCTGGAAGTTTAGCCATTTTTTGACGTGAAATTGTAAACATGTGGCCATGGATTTTGAAAATTCTAGAGACAATTTTAAAAGCTTCAAGAGAATTTCAACAATTTTGAGAGGGATTTGAAAAGTTTCAATGGGAATGGGAAGAATTGGGACAAAAATTGGAAAATTTTGAAGGGACTTTGAAAAAATTTCAACTGGAATTTTAGCCATTTTTTGACGTGAAATTGTAAACATGTGGACATGGATTTTGAAAATTCTAGAGAGAATTTTAAAAGCTTCAACAGAATTTCAACAATTTTGAGAGGGATTTGAAAAGTTTCAATGGGAATGGGAAGAATTGGGACAAAAATTGGAAAATTTTTCAGGGACTTTGAAAAAATTTCAACTGGAATTTTAGCCATTTTTTGACGTGAAATTGTAAACATGTGGACATGGATTTTGAAAATTCTAGAGAGAATTTTAAAAGCTTCAAGAGAATTTCAACAATTTTGAGAGGGATTTGAAAAGTTTCAATGGGAATGGGAAGAATTGGGACAAAAATTGGAAAATTTTTAAGGGACTTTGAAAAAATTTCAACTGGAATTTTAGCCATTTTTTGACGTGAAATTGTAAACATGTGGCCATGGATTTTGAAAATTCTAGAGAGAATTTTGAAAGCTTCAACAGAATTTCAACAATTTTGAGAGGGATTTGAAAAGTTTCAATGGGAATGGGAAGAATTGGGACAAAAATTGGAAAATTTTTCAGGGACTTTGAAAAAATTGCAACTGGAATTTTAGCCATTTTTTGACGTGAAATTGTAAACATGTGGCCATGGATTTTGAAAATTCTAGAGAGAATTTTAAAAGCTTCAAGAGAATTTCAACAATTTTGAGAGGGATTTGAAAAGTTTCAATGGGAATGGGAAGAATTGGGACAAAAATTGGAAAATTTTTAAGGGACTTTGAAAAAATTTCAACTGGAATTTTAGCCATTTTTTGACGTGAAATTGTAAACATGTGGCCATGGATTTTGAAAATTCTAGAGAGAATTTTAAAAGCTTCAACAGAATTTCAACAATTTTGAGAGGGATTTGAAAAGTTTCAATGGGAATGGGAAGAATTGGGACAAAAATTGGAAAACTTTTAAGGGACTTTGAAAATATTTCAACTGGAATTTTAGCCATTTTTTTATGTGAAATTGTAAACATGTGGCCATGGATTTTGAAAATTCTAGAGAGAATTTTAAAAGCTTCAAGAGAATTTCAACAATTTTGAGAGGGATTTGAAAAGTTTCAATGGGAATGGGAAGAATTGGGACAAAAATTGGAAAATTTTTAAGGGACTTTGAAAAAATTTCAACTGGAATTTTAGCCATTTTTTGACGTGAAATTGTAAACATGTGGACATGGATTTTGAAAATTCTAGAGAGAATTTTAAAAGCTTCAAGAGAATTTCAACAATTTTGAGAGGGATTTGAAAAGTTTCAATGGGAATGGGAAGAATTGGGACAAAAATTGGAAAATTTTTAAGGGACTTTGAAAAAATTTCAGCTGGAAGTTTAGCCATTTTTTGACGTGAAATTGTAAACATGTGGCCATGGATTTTGAAAATTCTAGAGACAATTTTAAAAGCTTCAAGAGAATTTCAACAATTTTGAGAGGGATTTGAAAAGTTTCAATGGGAATGGGAAGAATTGGGACAAAAATTGGAAAATTTTGAAGGGACTTTGAAAAAATTTCAACTGGAATTTTAGCCATTTTTTGACGTGAAATTGTAAACATGTGGACATGGATTTTGAAAATTCTAGAGAGAATTTTAAAAGCTTCAACAGAATTTCAACAATTTTGAGAGGGATTTGAAAAGTTTCAATGGGAATGGGAAGAATTGGGACAAAAATTGGAAAATTTTTCAGGGACTTTGAAAAAATTTCAACTGGAATTTTAGCCATTTTTTGACGTGAAATTGTAAACATGTGGACATGGATTTTGAAAATTCTAGAGAGAATTTTAAAAGCTTCAAGAGAATTTCAACAATTTTGAGAGGGATTTGAAAAGTTTCAATGGGAATGGGAAGAATTGGGACAAAAATTGGAAAATTTTTAAGGGACTTTGAAAAAATTTCAACTGGAATTTTAGCCATTTTTTGACGTGAAATTGTAAACATGTGGCCATGGATTTTGAAAATTCTAGAGAGAATTTTGAAAGCTTCAACAGAATTTCAACAATTTTGAGAGGGATTTGAAAAGTTTCAATGGGAATGGGAAGAATTGGGACAAAAATTGGAAAATTTTTCAGGGACTTTGAAAAAATTGCAACTGGAATTTTAGCCATTTTTTGACGTGAAATTGTAAACATGTGGCCATGGATTTTGAAAATTCTAGAGAGAATTTTAAAAGCTTCAAGAGAATTTCAACAATTTTGAGAGGGATTTGAAAAGTTTCAATGGGAATGGGAAGAATTGGGACAAAAATTGGAAAATTTTTAAGGGACTTTGAAAAAATTTCAACTGGAATTTTAGCCATTTTTTGACGTGAAATTGTAAACATGTGGCCATGGATTTTGAAAATTCTAGAGAGAATTTTAAAAGCTTCAACAGAATTTCAACAATTTTGAGAGGGATTTGAAAAGTTTCAATGGGAATGGGAAGAATTGGGACAAAAATTGGAAAACTTTTAAGGGACTTTGAAAATATTTCAACTGGAATTTTAGCCATTTTTTTATGTGAAATTGTAAACATGTGGCCATGGATTTTGAAAATTCTAGAGAGAATTTTAAAAGCTTCAAGAGAATTTCAACAATTTTGAGAGGGATTTGAAAAGTTTCAATGGGAATGGGAAGAATTGGGACAAAAATTGGAAAATTTTTAAGGGACTTTGAAAAAATTTCAACTGGAATTTTAGCCATTTTTTGACGTGAAATTGTAAACATGTGGACATGGATTTTGAAAATTCTAGAGAGAATTTTAAAAGCTTCAAGAGAATTTCAACAATTTTGAGAGGGATTTGAAAAGTTTCAATGGGAATGGGAAGAATTGGGACAAAAATTGGAAAATTTTTAAGGGACTTTGAAAAAATTTCAGCTGGAAGTTTAGCCATTTTTTGACGTGAAATTGTAAACATGTGGCCATGGATTTTGAAAATTCTAGAGAGAATTTTAAAAGCTTCAAGAGAATTTCAACAATTTTGAGAGGGATTTGAAAAGTTTCAATGGGAATGGGAAGAATTGGGACAAAAATTGGAAAATTTTGAAGGGACTTTGAAAAAATTTCAACTGGAATTTTAGCCATTTTTTGACGTGAAATTGTAAACATGTGGCCATGGATTTTGAAAATTCTAGAGAGAATTTTGAAAGCTTCAACAGAATTTCAACAATTTTGAGAGGGATTTGAAAAGTTTCAATGGGAATGGGAAGAATTGGGACAAAAATTGGAAAACTTTTAAGGGACTTTGAAAATATTTCAACTGGAATTTTAGCCATTTTTTTATGTGAAATTGTAAACATGTGGCCATGGATTTTGAAAATTCTAGAGAGAATTTTAAAAGCTTCAAGAGAATTTCAACAATTTTGAGAGGGATTTGAAAAGTTTCAATGGGAATGGGAAGAATTGGGACAAAAATTGGAAAATTTTGAAGGGACTTTGAAAAAATTTCAACTGGAATTTTAGCCAATTTTGACGTGAAATTGTAAACATGTGGACATGGATTTTGAAAATTCTAGAGAGAATTTTAAAAGCTTCAAGAGAATTTCAACAATTTTGAGAGGGATTTGAAAAGTTTCAATGGGAATGGGAAGAATTGGGACAAAAATTGGAAAATTTTTAAGGGACTTTGAAAAAATTTCAGCTGGAATTTTAGCCATTTTTTGACGTGAAATTGTAAACATGTGGCCATGGATTTTGAAAATTCTAGAGACAATTTTAAAAGCTTCAAGAGAATTTCAACAATTTTGAGAGGGATTTGAAAAGTTTCAATGGGAATGGGAAGAATTGGGACAAAAATTGGAAAATTTTTCAGGGACTTTGAAAAAATTTCAACTGGAATTTTAGCCATTTTTTGACGTGAAATTGTAAACATGTGGCCATGGATTTTGAAAATTCTAGAGAGAATTTTAAAAGCTTCAAGAGAATTTCAACAATTTTGAGAGGGATTTGAAAAGTTTCAATGGGAATGGGAAGAATTGGGACAAAAATTGGAAAATTTTGAAGGGACTTTGAAAAAATTTCAACTGGAATTTTAGCCATTTTTTGACGTGAAATTGTAAACATGTGGACATGGATTTTGAAAATTCTAGAGAGAATTTTAAAAGCTTCAAGAGAATTTCAACAATTTTGAGAGGGATTTGAAAAGTTTCAATGGGAATGGGAAGAATTGGGACAAAAATTGGAAAATTTTTAAGGGACTTTGAAAAAATTTCAACTGGAATTTTAGCCATTATTTTATGTGAAATTGTAAACATGTGGACATGGATTTTGAAAATTCTAGAGAGAATTTTAAAAGCTTCAACAGAATTTCAACAATTTTGAGAGGGATTTGAAAAGTTTCAATGGGAATGGGAAGAATTGGGACAAAAATTGGAAAATTTTTCAGGGACTTTGAAAAAATTTCAACTGGAATTTTAGCCATTTTTTGACGTGAAATTGTAAACATGTGGACATGGATTTTGAAAATTCTAGAGAGAATTTTAAAAGCTTCAAGAGAATTTCAACAATTTTGAGAGGGATTTGAAAAGTTTCAATGGGAATGGGAAGAATTGGGACAAAAATTGGAAAATTTTGAAGGGACTTTGAAAAAATTTCAACTGGAATTTTAGCCATTTTTTGACGTGAAATTGTAAACATGTGGCCATGGATTTTGAAAATTCTAGAGAGAATTTTAAAAGCTTCAACAGAATTTCAACAATTTTGAGAGGGATTTGAAAAGTTTCAATGGGAATGGGAAGAATTGGGACAAAAATTGGAAAACTTTTAAGGGACTTTGAAAATATTTCAACTGGAATTTTAGCCATTTTTTTATGTGAAATTGTAAACATGTGGCCATGGATTTTGAAAATTCTAGAGAGAATTTTAAAAGCTTCAAGAGAATTTCAACAATTTTGAGAGGGATTTGAAAAGTTTCAATGGGAATGGGAAGAATTGGGACAAAAATTGGAAAATTTTGAAGGGACTTTGAAAAAATTTCAACTGGAATTTTAGCCATTTTTTGACGTGAAATTGTAAACATGTGGACATGGATTTTGAAAATTCTAGAGAGAATTTTAAAAGCTTCAAGAGAATTTCAACAATTTTGAGAGGGATTTGAAAAGTTTCAATGGGAATGGGAAGAATTGGGACAAAAATTGGAAAATTTTTAAGGGACTTTGAAAAAATTTCAGCTGGAATTTTAGCCATTTTTTGACGTGAAATTGTAAACATGTGGCCATGGATTTTGAAAATTCTAGAGACAATTTTAAAAGCTTCAAGAGAATTTCAACAATTTTGAGAGGGATTTGAAAAGTTTCAATGGGAATGGGAAGAATTGGGACAAAAATTGGAAAATTTTTAAGGGACTTTGAAAAAATTTCAACTGGAATTTTAGCCATTTTTTGACGTGAAATTGTAAACATGTGGCCATGGATTTTGAAAATTCTAGAGAGAATTTTAAAAGCTTCAAGAGAATTTCAACAATTTTGAGAGGGATTTGAAAAGTTTCAATGGGAATGGGAAGAATTGGGACAAAAATTGGAAAACTTTTAAGGGACTTTGAAAATATTTCAACTGGAATTTTAGCAATTTTTTAATGTGAAATTGTAAACATGTGGCCATGGATTTTGAAAATTCTAGAGAGAATTTTAAAAGCTTCAAGAGAATTTCAACAATTTTGAGAGGGATTTGAAAAGTTTCAATGGGAATGGGAAGAATTGGGACAAAAATTGGAAAATTTTGAAGGGACTTTGAAAAAATTTCAACTGGAATTTTAGCCAATTTTGACGTGAAATTGTAAACATGTGGACATGGATTTTGAAAATTCTAGAGAGAATTTTAAAAGCTTCAAGAGAATTTCAACAATTTTGAGAGGGATTTGAAAAGTTTCAATGGGAATGGGAAGAATTGGGACAAAAATTGGAA